>NC_041401.2:10965787-11063287 GCF_900747795.2 Erpetoichthys calabaricus
AATCTAGGGAAGGTTACAAAAAAATTTCTGCTGCTTTGAAGGTCCCAATGAGCACAGTGGCCTCCATCATCCGTAAGTGGAAGAAGTTCGAAACCACCAGGACTCTTCCTAGAGCTGGCCGGCCATCTAAACTGAGCGATCGGTGGAGAAGGGCCTTAGTCAGGGAGGTGACAAAGAACCCGATGGTCACTCTGTCACAGCTCCAGAGGTCCTCTGTGGAGAAAGGAGAACCTTCCAGAAGGACAACCATCTCTGCAGCAATCTACCAATTAGGCCTGTATGGTACAGTGGCCAGACGGAAGCCACTCCTTAGTAAAAGGCAGATGGCAGCCCACCAGGAGTTTGCCAAAAGGCACCTGAAGGACTCTCAGACCATGAGAAAGAAAATTCTCTGGTCTGATGAGACAAAGATTGAACTCTTTGGTGTGAATGCCAGGTGTTATGTTTGGAGGAAACCAGGCACCGCTCATCACCAGCCCAATACCATCCCTACAGTGAAGCATGGTGGTGGCAGCATCATGCTGTGGGGATGTTTTTCAGCGGCAGGAACTGGGAGACTAGTCAGGATAAAGGGAAAGATGACTGCAGCAATGTACAGACACATCCTGGACGAAAACCTGCTCATCTTTCAGCAGGACAACGACCCTAAGCACACAGCTAAGATATCAAAAGAGTGGCTTCAGGACAACTCTGTGAATGTCCTTGAGTGGCCCAGCCAGAGCCCAGACTTGAATCCGATTGAACATCTCTGGAGAGATCTTAAAATGGCTGTGCACCGACGCTTCCCATCCAACCTGATGGAGCTTGAGAGGTGCTGCAAAGAGGAATGGGCGAAACTGGCCAAGGATAGGTGTGCCAAGCTTGTGGCACCATATTCAAAAAGACTTGAGGCTGAAATTGCTGCCAAAGGTGCATCGACAAAGTATTGAGCAAAGGCTGTGAATACTTATGTACATGTGATTTCTCAGTTTTTTTTATTTTTAATAAATTTGCAAAAATCTCAAGTAAACTTTTTTCACGTTGTCATTATGGGGTGTTGTGTGTAGAATTCTGAGGAAAAAAATGAATTTAATCCATTTTGGAATATGGCTGTAACATAAAATGTGGAAAAAGTGATGCGCTGCGAATACTTTCCGGATGCACTGTGTATATACACATATATACAAACATACACAGTGGATATAGAAAAGAATCCCCCCCCTTCGAAATATTCACTTTTTTTTTTTGCTTTACAGCCTTAAATGAAAACACACAAACCAATATTTTTTCTAGCTTTACTTACTCAATTCAATCTATAACATACAAGTCAAAGATATCACAGCTACAGTTCAGAAGAATTTTAAAAAATAAAAAAAACAAGAAATACCGAGATTAATAAACTCAATCAGGTGTCAGTGCCCACCATTTCCATAGTGGTTACTGTCTTCCTTCCACCGGTGATCAGTTGTAATCCGTGTGATTAGTGAAGCTGTTCCTGGCTCATTCATTCCCTTGCTTGGTAGTGCAACTGACAGCAAACAGCTGACTATGGTGGCAAGCCACTTTCAAAAGATCTCAGGTATAGAGTTATGGACAGACGTAAGGCAGGAGATGGAGACCAAAAAAAAATCTCAAAGGCTTTATCAATCCCAAGGAGCTCAGTAAAGTCAATCATAAATAAGTGGCAAGGGATTGGTGATTCTAAATTGGCCCTAGTGTGTGCTTGGTGTGTGGGTGTGTGTCCTGCGGTGGGTTGGCACCCTGCCCAGGGTTGTTTCCTGCCTTGTGCCCTGTGTTGGCTGGGATTGGCTCCAGCAGACCCCCGTGACCCTGTGTTCGGATTCAGCGGGTTGGAAAATGGATGGATGGATGGGTGTTTGGTACTACTAGGACCCTCCCTGGAGCCAGCCGGCCCTCCAAACTGGATGGAAGAGCAAGGAGGAAACTGGTAAGAGAGGGTACCAAGAGGCCAATGGCCACTTTGAAGGAGTTACAGGATTTTATGGCAGAGTGGTCATTGTGTGCATGTGACAACAATTTCACAAGCGCTCCACAATTGTAGTTTGTTCGGGAGGGTCACAAGGAAAAAGCCACTTCTCAAGAAAGGCCACATGAAGGCTCGTTTGAGCTTTGCCAGAATGCACCTTGAAGATTCTGCTGCCAAGTGGGAAAAAGGTCTTATGGTCAGATGAGACCAAAATCGAACTATTTGACCTCAATACCAAACGGTACACCAATGCAGCTCACCATCCACAACACACCATACCTACAGTAAAGCATGGAGGTAGCAGCATCCTGTTGTGGGGGTGTTTCTCTGCCGCAGGGCCTGGGGCTCTCGTTAGGGTAGAAGGAAAAAATGGATGGGGCAAAATCCCATCAAATTCTGGAGGAAAACCTGCTACCGTCTGCCAGAAAGTTGAAGATGGGCATAATGTTCATCTTTCAACATGACAACGACCCTAAACACACAGGAAAATTGACCACACAGTGGCTGAAGGAGAAAGAAGTGAATATCCTGGTGTGGCCAGTCAGAGCCCAGACCTAAATCCCATTGAAAATCTGTGGAAAGATTTGAAGATAGCAGACCACCAACACTCACCATCCAATTTGACTGAACTTGAACAGTTAAACTGTAAAGAAGAGTTGGGGGAAAATATTGAGGAGGCTCAACCTAGGTGTGCAAAGCTGAAAGAGAAGTATCCCAACAGACTCAAGGCAGTCATTAAAGCAAAAGGTGGGTCAACAAAACGACATTGACATTGGGGGTGATCCTTTATTAAAATCAGTATGTTTTGTTTTTGATTTTTTATCATTTTTCTGAACTGTAGCTGTGATATCTTTCACTTGGATGTTAGAGGTTGCATTGAGTAAGTAAAGCTGGGAAGAAATATTTTTTGTGTGTGTTTATATTTAAGGCTGTAAAGCAAAAAAAATGGGAATTACATACATACATACATACATACATACATACATACATACATACATACATACATACATACATACATACATACATACATACATACATACATACATACATACATACATACATACATACATACATACATACATACATACATACATACATACATACATACATACATACATACATACATACATACATACATACATACATACATACATACATACATACATGTGCAGTGCTTCTCGTAAACAGAGCAAATTCAGCATTAAGAGTGATGACTAATGCGGGTAGGAGAAACAGGGAACAGTAATTTGGACAGGAGCACCAAAAAGCACAGAACAATGTTAGATTGAAACATCACTTTTAAGAATGCCCAAGACGACAAAAATTGGAAGAGGGGAAATTTAGACAACACCTAACCTATATGTATGATAGCTGTAAACCAAATATGTTAATAATCAAAGCTAACAAATTAAACAAGGTCAGGGAGCTCAAAAGGGGCGAATGAGTCCACAAACCATTAAAAAAAAGAAATATAAAACATGCTTTAAATTAGATTACCATCTTTAAATAAACTGGTAAAGAATACACAAAGTTAACTCCACAACAGACTGCAAAAAGTAAATGACTGCTGTCTAGTAGGCGCCTTTGTAACTCAAGTGCTACCAACTGGTGTTCTCCTGGGTGTCTTTAAAACATGAAGCTTAGCAAATGAATATTTAATAGGACACACATGCTGTAGGCAATTTCATTATTAAACTGCTTTTCCTACATATTTAACAGACAACTGAAAACTCCATACAGAGAGAAAAATATGGTCATCTATCAAGAACACAATGGTGCCCAGGAGTACTTAATGGAGACTGTAAAAATTAAATCTCAAACTCACTGCTGACTGGGCCATATCAGCGATTTCTATTAAATGAATTTGATAGCTTTTATAAGTAAGATGTTTTTATAAATACACTGGAAAACATAATGTTGGAATTAATTAATCTAATTACAGTGCATCCAGAAAGTATTCACAGCGCATCACTTTTTCCACATTTTGTTATGTTACAGCCTTATTCCAAAATGGATTCAATTCATTTTTTTCCTCAGAATTCTACACACAACACCCCATAATGACAACGTGAAAAAAGTGAGATTTTTGCAGATTTATTAAAAATACAAAAATTGAGAAAGCACATGTACATAAGTATTCACAGCCTTTGCCATGAAGCTCAAAATTGAGCTCAGGTGCATCCTGTTTCCCCTGATCATCCTTGAGATGTTTCTGCAGCTTCACTGGAGTCCACCTGTGGTAAATTCAGTTGATTGGACATGATTTGGAAAGGCACACACCTGTCTACAGAAGGTCCCACAGTTGACAGTTCATGTCAGAGCACAAACCAAGCATGAAGTCAAAGGAATTGTCTGTAGACCTCCGAGACAGGATTGTCTCGAGGCACTTACCTGGGGAAGGTTACAGAAAAATTTCTGCTGCTTTGAAGGTCCCAATGAGCACAGTGGCCTCCATCATCCGTAAGTGGAAGAAGTTCGAAACCACCAGGACTCTTCCTAGAGCTGGCCGGCCATCTAAACTGAGCGATCAGGGGAGAAGGGCCTTAGTCAGGGAGGTGACCAAGAACCCGATGGTCACTCTGTCAGAGCTCCAGAGGTCCTCTGTGGAGAGAGGAGAACCTTCCAGAAGGTCAACCATCTCTGCAGCAATCCACCAATCAGGCCTGTATGGTAGAGTGGCCAGACGGAAGCCACTCCTTAATAAAAGGCACATGGCAGCCCGCCTGGAGTTTGCCAAAAGGCACCTGAAGGACTCTCAGACCATGAGAAAGAAAATTCTCTGGTCTGATGAAACAAAAATTGAACTCTTTGGTGTGAATGCCAGGAGTCACGTTTGGAGGAAACCAGGCACCGCTCATCACCAGGCCAATACCATCCCTACAGTGAAGCACGGTGGTGGCAGCATCATGCTGTGGGGATGTTTTTCAGCGGCAGGAACTGGGAGACTAGTCAGGATAAAGGGAAAGATGACTGTAGCAATGTATAGAGACATCCTGGATGAAAACCTGCTCCAGAGCGCTCTTGACCTTAGACTGGGGCGACGGTTCATCTTTCAGCAGGACAACGACCCTAAGCACACAGCCAAGATATCAAAGGAGTGGCTTCAGGACAACTCTGTGAATGTCCTTGAGTGGCCCAGCCAGAGCCCAGACTTGAATCCAACTGAACATCTCTGGAGAGATCTTAAAATGGCTGTGCACCGACGCTTCTCATCCAACCTGACGGAGCTTGAGAGGTGCTGCAAAGAGGAATGGGCGAAACTGGCCAAGGATAGGTGTGCCAAGCTTGTGGCATCGTATTCAAAAAGACTTGAGGCTGGAATTGCTGCCAAAGGTGCATCGACAAAGTATTGAGCAAAGGCTGTGAATACTTATGTACATGGGATTTCTCAGTTTTTTTATTTTTAATAAATTTGCAAAAACCTCGAGTAAACTTTTTTCATGTTGTCATTATAGGGTGTTGTGTATAGAATTCTGAGGAAAAAAACGAATATAATCCATTTTGGAATAAGGCTGTAACATAATAAAATGTGGAAAAAGTGATGCGCTGTGAATACTTTCCGGATGCACTGTATGTCAACAGGTTCCACTAACATAATTAATTTGTAAGAAACTCTCTCTTACAGATAAACTTAGGTTAGTTCAAGTTTGTGTTGTTGAGTAGCCACAAGGTGTTTTGATCTATTCAAACCTAAGGAATATGGTTATTTTTAAATAACTGAATGTGTTCATATTCAACAACTTAAACTGATCCATTAAAATGTGACACATGCATTCTATCAACACGAACAATAACACATATATAAGTTTTATTAAAATTGTGCAATGGGTCACATATTACTGTGTAAGCTGAGCACGATTCACACTCTCTAATCCCACTGTGTAATTCTATAATTACCTGTCATGTTGTATTGGAAAAGAAGAAAAAGATGCTTTTGTGATGAAGGGTGGGCTACACATTTGCCAGTATGTCACAAATAAGTATCATAAATCAGCTTCCACAAACACAGTAAAAATAGTCAAATTACTAAAAGTCTTTGACTTTGTTTCCAACTTTACAAAGGTGTGGGAGCTTCTCGCACCACAATACAAAAAAGAAGGCGGTTCGTTAAGCAAAATATCACTGTGATTCCTGGGTTGCCTGCTAACAGTATAAACCTCCTTAAATCCGGGTCATCAATAGTCTTGACCAAGGATGGCCCAGGGCGAGGGAGCAAACAAGCATGATTCTTGCTTATCAAAAAGAACAACAGTTTATTTAAATTATAGAGAATATAAAGTGTGTTCATAAATGTGCACACCATGTAATAAAATAAAAAATTCAATATCTTCTTCTTTCGGCTGCTCCCGTTAGGGGTTGCCACATCAGATCATCTTCTTCCATATCTTTGTCTTCTTCATCTTGTTCTGTCACCCCCATCACCTGCATGTCCTCTCTCACCACATCCATAAACCTTCTCTTAGGACTTCCTCCTCTTCTCTTACCTGGCAGCTCTATCCTTAGCATCCTTCTCCCAATATACTCAACATCTCTCCTCTGCACATGTCCAAACCAATGCAATCTCGCTTCTCTGACTTTGTCTTCCAACTTGAGCTGTCCCTCTAATGTCCTCATTTCTAATCCTGTCCATCCTCATCACACCCAATGCAAATCTTAGCATCTTTAACTCTGCCACCTCCAGCTCTGTCTCCTGCTTTCTGGTCAGTGCCACCGTCTCCAACCCATATAACATTGCTGGTCTCACTACCGTCCTGTAGACCTTCCCTAATGCATTATATATAAGTACATAATCCATAACATTGCTTCCTAAAACCAAATCCATATACCAGGGTATTTAAAAGACATATTCCAATAAATGTTAAACTCCAAATTGGAAAAGTAAAGTCACAAATGTTTCTTTCTTCTCTTTCTCGAACATTTCTTTCTTCTTTCTCCATCCTCATCAGAACCCATCAGAATCCACAGACGCATCATGCTGCAACTCTCCAATCCACCACCTATGTTGGTACCAAGCGCCCCAGAGCTACCACATCTTCAGTCGCCACAGCTCCCTGGGCACCATGCCCTTTCCCAGATGCTGCCATGTTGGAACAACATTCTTTGATCACCTCCTGCGACATCTCTCCTCCCCACCAGCTCCACATCACAGCTGACTATAGAAAAGTCATCTAAGATAAAGGAGCACTGGAGTCATGGGCTAGAAGGATCCCCTCACCTGACTGGCTGGCCCAGCACTGACCCAGCTGTAGAATGGCCAGTATGGGCCAGTTTTCTACAATCTGCCCATGGTTCTACAATTAGCTGATGGACAGATGATGTTGGTTCTACAATTAGCTGATGGACAGATGATGTTGGTTCTACAATTAGCTGATGGACAGATGATGTTGGTTCTACAATTAGCTGATGGACAGATGATGTTAGTTCTATAATTAGCTGATGGACAGATGATGTTGGTTCTACAATTAACTGATGGACAGATGATGTTGGTTTTCATTTATATTAATCACTTTCTACTATATTTTGGATGCACTTGAACAAATCTGTGTCCTCATATGTGACAGTTCTGTACTTAATGAGTCATATAATCTGTTCTTGCATTTTGCCTTGCTAGGTCGCAGTGCTCCATGCTTGCACATGGTGCAAGAATAAAGAATTTTGTACTGTCATATTGTATTTCTGAGGTGGCCATGACAGACTGGCCATTTAGCTCTGTGAAGAGAATTACTTGTGTTCTGTATTTACACCATTTTTTTGATACCCGCTGCATCCCAATCTTGCCTAGAAGAAGGTCCCCTCTTTGAATTGCCCTTTCCAAGATTTCTTTTTTTTCAACAAGGTATTTTATTGTTCTCTTAGAGAGTCATGGCTGGGGGGGCCGTTTAAGCTCTTTGAGGCATTTGTTGTGTAATTTTATGCAATACAAGAATTAAATTGCTGTTGCTGTCAGCTGCCAAGAGCATGTCTACCTCTTGAAGCTCCTCCAGCCCTCTGAGAAAAACAATTGTTCTTTCAGGTTTGTTTCTTTCCTTTTTATATTCCCTGATCTCCCTCCTCTACTTACCCCACTTCCTTTTTATTCTGAAAACCACGTTTAGCTGGTGCCTTCCGACTGCCACGCTGCATTAATCATTACTTACCGTTAGCACACACAGGTATGTGTGTGTCCAGCACTAATACATGCAAATTCACACCACCTTACTAGTCTCACAAAAATCACACCATATGCAAGTATGAGATAGCCATTTAAATTATACTTCATGCAACTGTGTATCGTGAAAATGGGAGAACCATGTTTGGAGTTTAAAAAAAATAAAGTATAATTTTGAGGAAGATTAATATAAAATTGGTAAATAATAATAACAGTCTCTAAGACAGATTATGACTCTGTTTAAAAGAGAATAATCTATTGGCTTTGTTTTAATGTCAATTAATTGTGTTAATATGACACTTGACATTTATGTCAGTTAAACTACAAACTGCCATGTAATACCAGCAAATATGACCACTAAGTACAAAAAATAACTTAAAATTACATATATAAAGATAACAACCCCTTTAGTCTATTTTTTTCAGTGTACCACTAAATCTAAAAAACAAAAAAAAATAAATCGGCTATCAGTCCATTTAATGAAATTACTTTTCCTATTATAGTGTTACAAGGAAGATGGAGATTACTAGAGAGCATGAGGCACAATGAGCCAAGTTCAAACCAGTTCAGGGTGTGGCACACTCACTCACTCACTCTACTTCTGTAGCTCTAAATCAGGGGTCTCCAACTCCAGTCCTGGAGAGCTAATAATAATATAATAATTCATTACATTTATATACTGTGGCTGCAGGTTTTCATTCTAACCCTTTTCTTAATTAGTGACCAGATTTAGCTGCTAATTAACTCTTTGCCTTAATTGTAACTGATGTACAACTTAAGACTAACATTAAGGCCCCTTAATTATTTCTTTTTTCCTTAATTAGCAACCAAACAATATTAAGACACAAAATGTACCAACAAATAAACAACAAAATACGTCCATCACACAATAACTGAAAATAAAGAATGGTGAAGGCCTCAGAAATGTTGATCTGCTCAGGTGCACAAAACATTTTGACAGCGCTCTTCAAAAAGAAAATCAACAGTTTTGAAAATGTCTGCCATAGCAGAATGAGCACCATGGAATTAAATAATGGGTTGAATTAGCAACGAGAATTGGCTTCAGATTAAGAAACTGAATGAGGTGAAGTTGGTAGGAGTTTGAGGCCGCAATTTAGTTGGTCATCTGTTGGCTCACTTCACATCAAATTTATGTTTAAGGGAAAAAAAAGATCAATTCAGTAGTCAGAGTCTTAAGAAAAGTCAATGAAAATAAAGGGAAATAGTTAATTAGCAGCAAAAACTGGCCACTAATTAAGAAAAGAGTTAGAGTGAAAACTTGCAGCCACAGTAGCTCTCCAGGACTGGAGTTGGAGACCACTGCTCTAAATGACTCCATATATAATATACATAATAAAATACAAAAAAATAATTTAGGAGAGAACATACCAAAAGAATAGGTATTCATTCCCACATCATGGCTGACGTGCTCTGTCCTGCTGTTACCAAAACCTTCATAGTCTGTGGATGACTGTGCTTTGTTTTTTGGCTCTGCAAGAATTGCTCTGAAATCTACATAAAAGAAGAAAATCACAATTAAGCTAAAACAGCAAACATGAACACACAGAAAAATATAAGGTGTTCCAAACTATACCCACTTTTATGAAGTACACATTGTCATTCCTGGTGGGGTGTTACAAAAGAGAAACAGAGTAAGTCTATTTCATGGCTTATACCTTGTAAAACATCTCCGATTTTTTTGTGCTGTGAATTCTGTAAGTACAGCATAGCAAACAATCTTAAAATGCTTTGGGCTTATTTGTATAATTTACATCAAGGCACTTTAAGTTTCTGACTTTGTGGTCCAAAATATAATTTGAAGGTTGGGCAAATCCCTGGGGAGGTGAAGCCTGCTACAACAGTTCTCTCTAAACTGGCAGCTCTTCGTTTCAGCCTCCAAGGTACACAGTCATAACAGCAGTGATAATAATACATTTTATTTATATGGCACATTTCCCATGTTCAAAGTGCTTCATAAATATTCAAAAAGGTAGACCCGGAATATGAGTACAGGAAAAAAGCAAATAAATAACACTGGATAGAAACCATTACCACAGATTTAAACATCAAATAAAGATAAATACAAGAAACAGAACATCTTTGGTTATAGGAAACAATAAAGCAGAATAATATGCAAAGTATTGATAATAAACAAACGACACTATTTATGATACTGCATACCACCATAAGCACTTAAACCGAGAGGGTGAAGTTAAATGTGTTCTTAAACAGATGAGTTGAAGTTGTCTTTTAACAGAATAAATTGTGTCAGCTTTGTGAATGGATTCTTTATTACATTTTTTGTGCAATTTTCTGTGTGAATCTATGAGGGTTGAGCACTGCTTTTGAGGGTACCTGGAGCCCTAAATTCTGAATCTCCTAGAGTTTTTTTTTTTTTTTTAAACTGCAAGCTTACTTTTGATGTCGTGAATTATTTAATACCTCATCAGGTATTTGATAAGGTGCCACATGAGAGGTTGGGCATCAAACTAAAAGAATTGGCAGTTCAGGGTGTGGTGTGTAGAATTGGCTCAGACACAGAAGAGGATGATGGTGCAAGGAACCTCATCAGAATCGGCTGAATTTAAGAGTGGATGACCAGCAGGGGTCATTGCAGGGGCCGCTGCTATTTTTAATATACAGTAAATGATTTAGATAGGAATACAGTAAAACCTTGGATTGTGAGTAACTTGGTCTGTGAGTGTTTTGCAAGATCAGCAAAAATTTTTAATAAATTTTAACCCTGATAAACGAGTGAGGTCTTGCAATACAAGTAGTACGTATACGCGTTGCCTGCCGAGCGTCACGTGATCACAGCTGAGCGGATGGTTCTTCTCTCTCTCGCTGCGGGATTGTGGGTAATCATCTCCCATGCTCGGCCTTAGTTGGCGTGCCTTACTCATATAGTCAACATCCGTACGAGCAGATACTGTTTACTATAGCATTGTGACCACGTGTGTGTGCGTAAAGCATTTTTTTATTTTGTGTGCGAGCCAACAGACAGCAGTGATTGTTAGTTAGAGTGAAAGTTGTTCTACACAATAACCTTCCTCCTCTTCCTCTTCTCTCACTCCTCTCTCTCTCGTCTCCCTCACACCAGCCACAATTATTTTCAAAAGTAAAATGTCCGGTAATTTGTTTTATGTATTTTACTTTACATTTTGTATTAATCATTTTTTTATGAATATTTTTGAGTTGTGGAACAGATCATCTGAGTTTCCATTATTTCGTATGGGGAAATTCGCTTTGATATACGAGTGCTTTGGATTACAAGCACTTTTCCGGAATGAATTATGCTCACAAACCAAGGCACCACTGTACAAGTAACAAGCTGGTTAAGTTGCAGATGACTAAGGCAGGTGGCTTGGCAGATAATCAAGAATCTTTTCAATCATTACAAACAGACTTAGACAGCATACAGGGCTTGGACAGACATATATTCATCCTTTTATTTTTTAATTTATTTTTACAGTTTTCAGTTCATCAAAAAAATCGTAACTGTGCATTCATATTTTTAAAAATAGTTCCACTGCATTATAATATTTTTTTCTATAACTGATGCATTTACTTTTTTTTTTTTTTACTCAGCAAATAATGAAATTTGGCCAGGTATGTCCAGACGTTTGAATGGAACGGTACACTAACAACTGTATGTGTGTTTCTTACCTCTACCACCTGCTACTGCCTTCAATGTAAGGTGATGCATTCACTGTGTCACATCATTGTCTTTTAATAGTATTCTGTCACAGCTACTGTCACTAGTCTGTGCGGGACATGCAAGTAAAGCTGTTGTTACATTACCCAACTCTAGTAGTGGGTTGTCAGATTTGCTGACTGCAATCACTGATCTCGGGCGGCACAGTGGTAGCACTGCTGCCTCACAGTAAGGAGACCTGGGTTTGCTTCCCGGCTCCTCCCTGCGTGGAGTTTGCATGTTCTCCCCGTGTCTGCTTGGGTTTCCTCCCACAGTCCAAAGACATGCAGATTAGGTGCACTGACGATTCTAAATTGTCCCTTGTGTGTGCCCTGCGGTGGGCTGGCGACCTGCCAGGGGTTTATTTCCTGCCTTGCACCCTGTGCTGGCTGGGATTGGCTCCAACAGATCCCCGTGACCCTGTAGTTAGGATATAGCGGGTTGGATAATGCATGGATGGAATCACTGATCTCATTGCTGCACCATTTCAAATTAAGCGACTGAAAACTGCTGCCCACGTCTACTTTATCAACCAAGCAATGATCCTCCAGCACCCTCTTTGTGACAGCCAATAACGTGTTGCCCAATGGAGCCGGCTCTATACAAAGTGTTAACAGCTGCAATGAGCTCAGCAGCAATCTTGGCTCTCTATTTTTTTTTCTTTTTCCATTTTGTCAGGGTAGGTAAAACAGGAGGCATCACACAGACAAGTCCCTCTTCTGTTTGGAAGGTCCAAAGCCCCTGTTTTGCCTGACAGAGCCGGCACTGAATAAAGCATTAACAAATTAGCAGCGATGGCGAGTTCAGCTGCAGTCTCTGTCCTTTTTTCTTTTCTACTCTGCTTTAGTATTACATGAGGAAGCAGCATTGTTAGGGGTCCATGGTGGTGCAGGATAGTTATATAAAAACTGTGTGGCTCAGACTCATTGGATGTGCGAAAAGCCATGTGGCCATGGGGTGTGCAGTGGGGAAATTGGCTGATTGCGCGTTTACTATGCAAATGCAATAAGCTCAGCAGGTTTCCTCACTGACACTACGCAGGTCATAAAGCACCAGCACCCAGGAGTCTGAGCAGGATAGCCGAGAGTACAAGATCACAAAAGAGATCAGATGATTGAGAATGAAAAGAAAAAGAGAAAACGAAAGACATTTGGTAGAAAGCAAATCAAGAACTAGAGTTTATGTAAACAAAAAGAAGGGTCAGGAGTGGGAGCCGGTACCGGTGGACAGGAGGCCCTGCGGTCAGTTAATGAGCGAGAGGTCTAGCGTTCTAGGGGTTGGTTGCTCCTGTTGAACATTAAAGGAGCAGGAGCGACCACTAGCTTTGCAGATTATCCTATGCATGCCAAGTGATGGTGGTGGGATGATGAAGCCAGGCTTTGGGCATCTAAAAGGGTTACCAGCTGGGACGAAAGCCGTCTGAAGGAGAACTTTGCTTGCTAGTGGGAGAGGCAAGGAAGAGGGATCCACTAAAGCTTGCAGGAAAATAGAGTAAAGTTACCCTATTTTAACTAGGTTTTTATTCTAGATTTTATCAATTATTAGGATCTCTTTATTTATTAATTTACTCCAATGAAGATAATTTGTTTTCATGGCTTCTTTATTAGAGTGTTTATTTATGGAAGGAGATTTGCAATGCACATTACTTATTGGACACTGCCAGTCTGAATAAATTGCACTATTTACTTTTGCACCAATCTAGCTTCTTTTGTGTCTTCAGTGCACTCGTTCATCCTCGGTTCATGGCTATCGATGTCCCAGGAAATGAATAATGCGAAGGCTCTGGGCACCAGGGGCATCACATGTGAAACATCAGAAAAACAAGCCTCTCTTCTGTTTGCAAGGTGCAAAACACACATTACTTATTCCTCCTTGCTACATTCTATAAATTGAACTTCCAGATGAGTATTCATTGGTTGTCCGCTCTCTTGCACACACAGCCCAATATAAGAGTGAGTTTGATTGGGTTTGATTTTATTGGAGCAAGACGCAAACTAGTTAGTTGCTCAGAGGTTGACGCACTTGCTGCTTCCTGAGCAGCTGTTCTTTTCTCCACCCTAGCGGCCCGCTTCTTCTCTTCTTTCGTTGGCATCTTTTTACATTAAAACTGATCAAGTCAATGTTTGTGTTACAACTACTTAGTACGTTTTCCTTAATTTTTCATTTAAGCTGGCACGTAAGTGGGCAGAGCACATTAAATGATTGGCTTCACTGAAGTACGCCACCAACTGCCTCTGACTCGCTAAGATCATCAAAATGAATGCTACGACTGAAAAGGTCATCTAATGTGGGGGGGAAATCATTGTCCCATCCATTTACCAATATACATACCCAGTTCAAGTTTATATGGAACCAGGAAATATCTTGTCAGCTCTGAACACTAGGTGAGAATAAACCCAGCATAAAAAAAGTTAACTACAAAATAAAATGCAATAAGTTTGTTTTTACTTTCTCGTAAACGAAGTATAAGGAATCTTTTTATATAATACACTACCATGGCTGTCTGTTCATCTGTCCAGGATTTTAAAATTACCTGCAGCTAGCAAACGGTTTGACCTATTCACCTGAAATTTGGTACACATATACGACGTGACGTCTACTATCCGCTTTTGGGGTGATGCTTGACCTCCAAGGTTATTCCTCATTTTATTTTATTGTAGAATCAATTCTCAACAGCGGCCAGCAAGGCGGCCATGCAATGCATGCATATGGGCGCCGTTCTCATTCCCTACCACCTTTGCCGTCACTTCCTCTACCTCTCCATATCTTAAATCATTCTTGAGACAGAGTGAAGACTTAAGTGCCAGCTTAAGTGAAAAATTAAGGGAAAACGTACTAAGTGATTGCAACACAAACACTGACTTAATCGGTTTTAACGTGAAAAGAAAAAAGAGAAGAAATGGGCCGCTAGGGTGGAAAAAAGAAGAGCTGCTCAGGAAGCTCAACCTCTGAGCAACCGAATGCTAAACGTGCAGAGAAAGAAGATGAAAACTAGGAATGCTCAAGTCAAGTGTATTCACTGCATGTTATTGTGCATTGCATCATTATTGGTGTATTATAATCGCACAAAAATTTGATGTCGAGATTTTGATGAATCTCGACGTTTTAGACCTCCCTGACTTTCTCGTATATGAACTGTAGGGAAAGTAGTATAGTCCTCCAAAAATTCCATTTCAAGATTTTGATGAATCTTGACATTTTAGACCTCCCTGACTCCAAAAATACCATTTTTGGAATTATGTCTGTGTGTCTGTGTGTGTATGTAAACACGATTACTTGAGTACGCTTTCACTTAGGTCAAACAAATGTTGCATACAAGTATTAGGTACAAAACGTAGATTTTTACAACTTTTAGGCTATTTCAGCTAACCGGAAGTGGTACTTTTTTATTCATGCAGCTGTAGAGATTGATTTATTCAACTTTTATAATAATTGTTCAATACACGGTATTTTTAATTTGATTTGTTGTTGATGGTTCTTTAATGTACATAACATAAAAATATAATCTTTGTCTTGTGGTTTACTCCTCAAAAATCCACACCCATATCTGAGAATACGTCTAGGGGAGACCACTCCCATTTTTATTTTTTTTTATTTTTATTTTTTTTTAAATACTTCAAGCTTATCAACAAAAGGCAAAACAAATCATTATGAATTCCTTACCTCTATCACAGTTTTCAATCGCTAATGCTGCCTGGGAAGGTTTCAGAAATCTTACATAACCTAAGCCCCTGCTCTCCCCTGTGCTTCTGTCCTTTAAAATAACACAGTATTCAATGTCACCGTACTCCTAAGGGGGACAGAAAAGAGAGAGATGGATTGGGGGGGAAAAAAAAAACTACATTTACAATGGAATACATTTTTCAGTAAGGAATCAGACGCATTATCATTCAACATCTGATATTGTATAGATATGACAAAATGCAAACTGTTTTACAGTAAAGAAATTTAGAGAAAAGCCAAGCAAAATGACACCTTTTATTGGCTAACTAAAAAGATTACAATATGCAAGCTTTTGAGGCAACTCAGGCCCCTTCTTCAGGCAAGATGTAATCAAAGAAGAAGGGGCCTGAGTTGCCTCGAAAGCTTGCATATTGTAATCTTTTTAGTTAGCCAATAAAAGGTGTCATTTTGCTTGGCTTTTCTCTACATTCATAATGGCTAACACGGTACAACACCCAAGTACTACAGTAAAGAAATGCAAAGCTAAACTATTATATTATTTCCTTTCAACTAGTGAGCACTGTGCATAATTACTTGAGCCACTCTTTTAAACTTGTTAACCAAGCGGACTCGCAAATCTGTATAAATGTGAATCAAACCCACCACACTGGTCCCACCTGAAAGCTGTCTCGTAGGTCTTCTTCTGTATAAGACTTGGGGATCATCACAAAGATTCGGGTCAGGTCCTCATCTTCTAAATCTCGATGGCTTCCTGAGCCTCTGGATTGTGCTATGAAGACCTAGTGTTATAAAAAAAAAAAAAAAAAAAAAAAAAAAAAAAAAAAAAAAGATCATAAAGTGGCACTGCTATCCTACTGAACAGTAAGCAGTTTTGAAAGCTGGAGCAGTTTGAAACTTTCTTGTGACTTCATCTTAGAGTTAGTTATCACTCACTTATTAATACGCGTCTCTGTAACAGCTAGTCATATTCACAAAGAGCGATAACAGAATGTAATCACATGTGTTAGAAGGACACTTAAAATTCACATTTGTTAAAGAGCAAGAAAACAGAGACCAATGAAACTTGCAGGGCTGAATGTGATGAAAAAATTAAATTAATTGATGAGCTACTTTCTGCGGTGGGTTGGCACCCTGCCCGGGATTGGTTCCTGCCTTGTGCCATGTGTTGGCTGGGATTGGCTCCAGCAGACCCTCGTGACCCTGTGTTCGGATTCAGCGGGTTGGAACATCAATGGATGGATGGATGAGCTACTGTTAGTTGTTGGTTTTGGTGCACAATTGTTGGCATAATTGTTGTTAAGTAGTTTAGCTACTAAAAAAAAAAAAAAAAAAAAAAAAAAAGTCAGGCACCTTAATGGATACCAAGTTAGTGTGACGCTTTACGTTCTTTTTTTTTTGTACCTTCACATCAGCATCAGACTGCAAATAATTTTTATTTTTAACATCTTTTTTCCCCATCAACTTACAACAAAGCGAAGCCAGATGTTGATTTCTCACACTGCCATCTGGTGGAATCCTCGAGAGTTACTTAAAGTACATGTGCAAGTATAGTCAGTATACTGCTTGTGTAGCAGCAGAGTCCTCAAGCTCACATGTCGCGTAGCATTAAGTATATCCCCAGCCTTAGGGGGCTTGTTTTCTCTTTCATAATTCAGCTGTGAGGTTGTTTTCAGGGTAACAGAAATCTGGAGTACACATATACTTACCTGTCTGTGAAGATTCTCAGTCATCCAGGTGAAATTATCTGGTAGTTGAGTCATGGCAACTGGACTTCCTTCTTGTTCGGTAGATATGATTCACTACTCATCCAAGCAGCTTCGTCAGCTGCTTGGATGAGCAGTGAAACGTATCTACCGAACAAGAAGGAAGTCCAGTTGTCATGACTCAACTACCAGACATATACTTACTGTATGCAAAAGATGTCCCTGAGCCACACCATAGGCAGCTCGTTTCCCCTTTCATTTATGAGTGCACATGGACCTACTGTATGCAAAATGTGTCACAGAGCCACACCTTAAGGGGCTTGTTTCCTCTTTCATTCATTTCTCTCACTGAAGCTAAGCTGATTGCATTTCTTACCTCTACGGTCACAACCATCATGTCACTTGTTCACTATGCTTTTTAAGGGGCAGAAAGAGTGAGCACGTTTAACCTTAACTGAATTAGATGATGTTAAAAGTGGTTTACCTTAGGGTTTGCTGCTATTTTTAAAAAAAAATATTTTAAAAATCAATATATAATCTGGAATCCCTGGAGGGGGTGCTAGAGGGCATACCTTCTGGGGACTCCCTTGTACTGCTGGGAGACTTCAATGCTCACGTGGGCAATGACAGTGAGACCTGGAAGGGCGTGATTGGGAGGAATGGCCCGCCCGATCTGAACCCGAGTGGTGTTTTGTTATTGGACTTCTGTGCTCATCACGGATTGTCCATAACAAACACCATGTTCAAGCATAGGGGTGTTCATATGTGCACTTGGCACCAGGACACCCTAGGCCTCAGTTCGATGATCAACTTTGTGGTCATGTCAAGGAATATAAAAAACAAATGGTTTAAGTCTGCAGATGACACCAAACTAGGTGCAAGCAGAATGTAGAATCAGCTATATCATTACAGAGGGACCTGGACAGAATACGGGCTTGTTTTGTCTTGGTAGAGTAATATGTTGCTCTACTTTCCCCTGTTGTATTATTAATAAGTATCCTTTGTCAAAATGCCTAATCTCACATACTTACCACTGTTTATAAGGTATTATAGTATATAACTTATCCCTACCTTCCCTTCTATATCTATAACCTCAGGCAATTAGGTGTAGTAAAAAGACAAGCAGGAGCAAAGTTACACATAAAATACTGTATTATTGATAATAATCATAAATAATAACAATATGCAAAGTACATTTGAATATTGGCAAACATACAACCTGATTAAATGGTGATGTGTAGTTTCAGGCGGCACACAGACTTGTTAGTTACTTAAAAATGTCTCTAGTTAAAGCAGCTGTGCGCAACCTGCGGCCGTACGGCCGCATGCGGCCGTGGGCAAGGACTTTGGCGGCCGTGGACGTGTATATTAAAGTGTACGTAATGGCGGCCGTGCAGGTGTAGGGTCTCTGGACTCCAGCGAGTAAGGGGTCTCAACGCCGCGGAATCTTTGTCGGCCGGGTCGGTATGGTGACGCCGAAAGCCGATTTGGACTCTGGGGTCTCTAGACTCCTGCAAGTGTAGAATCTCAAACACCGCAGAACCTTCCTTAGCCGGGTCGGTATGTTGACCAAAATGTTGCCCTTTATATATTCATCGAGGCCTAGGGACTCTCGAGCTTACTCCGCATTTCCTGGGAGAAATGGGGTGAGATGGTGCAGCGTGGATAAACAAATGGAAGTAGCATTCGATGTAGCACTGCCATCTCCTAATGGTCTCCAGCGAGTCCCCTGACTTTGCAAGTCTGTCTGCAAACATGCAAGAGCAAGGAAGCCATTAATGGCGATGTTTTCCAAACTTCCTGAAACAATTGCTGTAAAGGTTTTTTGTCCTATATGACGTTTCGTAGACATTTTTTTACATATGTAGACCAGTAAATTCAATATTGTCAGATATATCATACTCTGTTTTAATGTGTAATCTGTAAATTTTTACATAAATCATAAAACATTATTAAGTTTACTTGGACTTACTGGCGGCCGTTATTAAAGTAAAAAGTCTGTAGTGCGGCCGTCAATAGCGGAAAGGTTGCGCATGCCTGAGTTAAAGCATCATTCAGCTTTCTTCAGAATAGGCTGCATTGCCTGCCTCAATATGGCTGCCGAGTTGTGCTCTCCATTGTGTTGTCTTCTTCAGTTCATGATGTTATGGTCTTTATCAGTTTGGTAAGAGAGAGAGAATGTGGTTGAGCAAGCAGATTTATAGATTCTCGGTCCAACCCCTACAGCCAATTGGATATCATGGTACTTAAAAGCTTCTGATAGAAGACAATTCCAAACAGCCATACTTCAGACCAATGGGGGAATACAACATCTTAAAACCTGCCACCCCCAAGACCATATGTCTTTATGGCTTTCTTGCAGGGGTTGAAAGACTTTAGCAGTGAAACACTCACCAAACTGGTTTAAGGCAAATCCTCCCCCAACTCTGTCGTAAAATTCAAAGAGACCCATTCTTAAAGGGGGGGGGGGGGGGCGGCACTCACTACTGTAACACTAAATTACATTGTTTTACCTAAATTACAAATAAAGACATACAAAATATGTATCAACGTATATGCAAAATCTTACATCAGAACAGGGCTTGAGCAGATTTGTGGCATATAAATTGTAATGTATGTTAAATATTACACATAGGAAGCAGAAAGGTTAGACTTGAATACACAATTGGATGTCTGAAAATTGAAAGTGCCCATTATGAGAAGAGTCATAGCAGATTCATCACTATCTACATCAATTCTGTGTACAAGAGTAATTAAAATGACTAACAAACTTATTTATCACAATGTCTGGAGTACAAACCAAGGGAGGTTATGCTTAAGTTATAAAACACATTAGTGAGGCCTCGCCTGGGGCCTCATGTATAAACGGTGCGTACGCACAGAAATGTTGCGTACGAACCTTTCCACGCTCAAATCGCGATGTATAAAACCTAAACTTGGCGTAAAGCCACGCACATTTCCACGGTAACTCATACCTTGGCGTACGCAATTTCTCCGCTCGGTTTTGCAGACTGGCGGCACCCAGCGTCAAAGCAGTGCTACTGTTCCTATGTGGTTACCCTTTCTTAGATCCACATCCACGGCGGCGGCTTTATCAAATACACTGAAATTAACCGCATATCGTTCATAAATTTAATGCATCTGATTGTAATTAACCTGTAACAATATAATGGTCCACAGAATGGTCAAACTACTGTTCCTGTGTGCTCATCCTTTCTTTCTTAGCTCCACATTCCTGACGTGGCTTTGTAAATACACTGAAATTAACTGCATATTGTTTATTAGTGTAATGGATCTGATCGTAATTAACCTGCTGCAATATAATGGGCCAGGGAATAGCCATAGTATTCCAAATACCATAACTGCTTTAGCGTTGTTACGCTCACTGCATCTTGTTCTTCTTTTTGCTGCTCCTGTTAAGGGTTGCCACTGCGGATCATCTTTTTCCATATTACTCTCACTGCACCACTCGGAGTATTTATATCACTGTATCGGAGTGTGAATCACAGCAGCAGATGATCGGAAAGAGAATTATCGGTAAACAGTTTCAAGTACACACTCCCTCAACCACGGCAAAAAGCGTCAAAGCCATTCCTGTACGGACCTCGCGTTTCAGAAACAGTTTCATCCCAAGAACTATAAACGCACTCAATCAGTCCATCAAGTGGTCCTTGTAGAACTGTTTGTACTTATAAGTACAATCACCTCACTGTAAACTTACACTACAGTTATAATATTGCACAACCTGCGCTACTTTATAAAGCGCGTATGATGACAATATCATTTTTAAGATGAAATGCAGCAAAATATGTTACTTATAGTATAAAGATAAAACTTTAACTTCATTTAAATAATCTGTATTGTTAATAATTAAACATGTGAGGACACGGTGCCACAGCGTATAGCTAGTTCAAGGATAGCTCCTGCCTTGCGCTGTATTCTTGCTGGTGCTGACGCGACACTGGAAGGATAGACGAATAGAATAATTAAACATGTACTACGAAGATATTTCAATGTTCCTTAAAAGTTTTGAAGAATCGGCGTTCTAAGCTTACAAATGGCTTAACGTCTATTACAGAGCTGATTGTGTGGCGATTGGAGAAAGAAAAGTATGGACAGGAATTGGAGGTTAGTACGTTTAAAAGAGACAGTACTTCTGTAATAAATTATTTCATCGAAGGTCGCACATGGTGCAGCAAGCCTCTTGCGTGAGATATGAACAATCACTGCGCCACCGTGTTCCCATGTTTAATAACATGCTTTCATTCCTATCATCATGAAAATGATATCACGTATACATCTCAGTATTTTAATTATTCAGAGAGCTGTAATATCTCGAATGTAATGCATTCTGTGTCCTGTCGGAGAAAGAAAAAGAACGGAAGCACGTAGTGATTCACACACATAGAGCACATAGAAGATAAAACACAGAACAAAGCATTTAACATGCTACTTGAGAAACTAGTAAATTAAACGATTTTAAGATGAAGTTTATGATGTTCTACTTTAATGGCAAAATAAACTACGTGATTAAAGTGGAAATTTCGAGATTAAGGTTGACATTTCGTGCTTTTTTCCCCACTGTGTGCCTATGTTTTTTGTTTGTACCCTAATACGCTTTCATATGACACTCAGACGGTGGGCTACGACTTGCCTTTTCACGGCGACTTTGATATGTGATTTCTTTTTTATTTCGGGCACTGTGCGACTTTTGAATTTGATCTTTCGAGTTTTTCCAACACACTGTCACTCGATCAACTTTCTTTTGTTGATTATACCACTGTTTAAACCAACAAATAGTACGTTTTTCCTTTGCCTCCACTTGGTATTCGCTGAAATTCTTATATTTTCCCCTGTGCTTTTCCCATTGTCTTTTCACAGAAGGCTATTTATATTGATTTGCATATTCAAAGAGGCGTAATTCTGGGAGGAGTTGGGGCGGGACAGAAGGCGCGTGGACGTGCGTTACTTTTCACGCTGATCGGGATTTATGTAGTGGAAGAACGTGAAAGTATGCATGCGCACAGATTCCTGCATCTGGATTTTTCTGTGCGTACGCACAATCCCGCTTTTGTGCTTACGCCATGTTATAGTGCGAGTTCTACGCACGGCGTTATACATGAGGCCCCTGGAGTGCTGTGTACAGTTTTAGTCTGCATAGTACAACAAAGACATAGCAGCACTAGAGAAAGTCCAGAGAAGAGTGACTTGGCTAATTAGAAGACTAAGCACAATGAGCTATGAGGAGAGACAGAAGGTGTTAACGTTCTCAGTTTAAGCAAATGGGGATCAAGAAAGAACATGATGAAAGTGTTTAAAATTACAAAAAAAGAATTAGTACATTAGACACGAGCTGCCACTTTAGAATGCATTCTGTAACAAATGGGAACTACACAGATGTTAGGTTTTTCTTCACACAAAGTTCTATGGGCACATGGAATAAGTGAGCAAGTAGTGTGGTGGGAGCAGGACTTTAAGGACCTTCAAACCTTGACTTGATGCTGTTTTAGACAATTCAGATTAGATATTTTATTTGTCCCAAAGGGAAATAAAACTTTAGTGAAGCTCAACAATAATATAAATATTATAATGCTGCCATTAACATAAGATCTCTAACTTGAATAAGAGAGCTGCTGTTGTCAATAACAGACTTGTAGGTGGCATTAAGATGAGGTCAGAAGTGTCCAGTTGTACCACAGGTTTATATTTAAGGCAGTGGTTCTCAAACTGTGGGGCGGGCCCCCGTAGGGGGTGCGAAATAACAAAAAGGGGGGCGCGAAGATGTGAAAAAAA
The DNA here is from genome assembly GCF_900747795.2 of Erpetoichthys calabaricus. Lineage (NCBI taxonomy): Eukaryota > Metazoa > Chordata > Cladistia > Polypteriformes > Polypteridae > Erpetoichthys > Erpetoichthys calabaricus. The sequence goes on from NC_041401.2 coordinate 10,988,776, forward strand.
GAAAACTAATTGAAAATAGGAAAAATACATCTATTGAAACCAAAACAAATTAACTTAAACTACATTCTGATACTAGAAAAATAAATATAGAGTTAGATAAATGTCGATAAAAGTTAAGCAGGTATAATAAAATATGCATCTATGATACATCATTAATTAAAAAAAAAGAACAAATTGGTATTAGTGGGCTCCTTTCAAAAAAAACGTTAGGGGGGGCGCAAGTCCAGGTTATTGCGCCCATGAATGGACATGAAGTCAGCAGCACTCTAGAGTCAGAATGATTCATCATTAGAATCTTAATAGCAGGGTGACTCATTTCTGTTGCAGATAATAAATACTAACAAGTTAAATCATCCTTATCTCCCCGGACATTAACAAGAACAAATTCAGTCAACATTTAGGTGGATAGGATGGATGAGATTTTTGGGCTGAACGGTCTGATCTCCATTACTATTGTTCTAAATGCACAATTTCTCTTCATTATTTTTTAAGTTACATCACCTACATATTATAAAAATTCCTACTGAAAAATGATTTGTCACATTTTAGACTTGTTGACAGTACTTACTCATTGGGGTACGTGCTATATAAAGAAACAGCATTCCATAAAAATTAACAATTTTCATATTTTGTGTCTTAACATTAGAACAAAAAAATGGAAACATGGTTTGCTTTAAAATAAAGCAAGATCTGCCTCACAATTACTAAAGAATGTCAACACAAAGACTAATCGACCTATAGTATTAGGACAGCAGTTACTGACGAGAAGTTACTCATGACCCTGACCTCTCATGGAGAGGCTGGCCATGAACCTGGGGCCTCCGAGTCAGTAGCCAGCAGCTTATCCAGGTGAAATTGACCACCCAATTGAAAAAGTGGACCTCTGACTTCTAGTGCATCTGCACAGACATGGTTGGACAAATCAAAAGCCCAGACACTTGGGACTCAGTTTTTAGTTTTGGACAATCACTACAGACTCACTAAGACCAGCAGTCTACCAAATGTTTTGGATTGATACAATATTTTCCTAATCAAAACAATATAATAAAAATCAAAAAGAACCTAATCCTCATGTTCCTTCTTAACTTGGGTGTTGTTTATAAATGCAGCATTCATAGCGCACCACCCTCCAAAACGCACACACCCACTAGTAAGCGATATAGTGAAATTGTGCGGCAAGTCTATAATGCAAGAAAGAGGAACAACAGAGTTAAAGCAACTGGGACAGTGAGGGCAAGAATGCTAAAAGTTAACTGTATACCATTCATTCCATCAAGCCCACTTGTTTAGCTAATAGCTCAGCTGTTCTGATATCTCATACAGATTCTTTTCAAAGGTTGTCCTTACACTGGCTCCCGGTTAAGTTTAGGGCAGATTTCAAAATCCTCCTTTTTAACATATAAAGCATTAAAATGGCCAAAGTCCGGCTTACTTGTCTGAACTTATCATGACTTACAAACCAGAGCACACATTAAGATCTCGGTCTGCTTATGATTCCAAGGATTAATAAAATAACAGTGGGAGGTCGAGCTTTTAGTTGCAGGGCCCCTAAACTGTGGAGTGGTCTGCCTGCTACTATAAGAGATGCCCCTTCAGTCTCAGCTTTTAAATCCCAACTGAAGACTCACGACTTCAGTTTAGCACACCCTGACTAGAGCTGCTGATTAACTGTACAGACTGCATCTCTGTTGTTAGTCACTAGCACTAAAACATAAGTAACATGATAGTTAGAATTTGTTACTAACCCTCACCTGTTCTGTTTCTCTTCTCGGTACTCAAATGTGGCACTTGGTGCCCACGGCCCACCTGCCAAGTTGTTTTGCCTGCCTAAGGTAAAGTCATCCCTGATGGAGGATCGCAGGAATCATCGGGTAGAGGGGTCCTTTCATTGGATTGGCTGGCCCAGAGCTGTCTCAGCTGTGGAATGGCCAAATGGGGGAAGCAGCTTGATGGCTGAGGTCTCCAGGACTCTGAACAAATCCAAATCATATTATGTGATATCATCTACAGTTAAATTCTGCTCCGTATTTGTAAAATGTTTATTTTTATACTGTATTGAGGATTTGATTTGTTCTGTTTTGTGTATTGTATTGTATTGTATTGACCCCCTTCTTTTTGACACCCACTGCACGCCCAACCTACCTGGAAAGGGGTCTCTTTTTGAACTGCCTTTCCCAAGGTTTCTTCCATCATTTCCCTACAAGGGTTTTTTGGGAGTTTTTCCTCATGTTCTTAGAGAGTCAAGGTTGGGGGGCTGTCAAGAGACGGGGCCTGTTAAAGCCCATTGCGGCAGTTCTTGTGTGATTTTGGGCGATACAAAAATAAATTGTATTGTATTTTATTGTTTCTGCTTCAACCACATGCCGTGGTAGTTTGTTACAGAATCCCACAACTCTTTATGGAAAGAAGTGCTTCCTGGCTTTATTTTTCAATGCACGTATCATTAATTTTCACTGATGTCCTCAATTACGAGATTCACCCTGAAGCAGAAAGAATATCAATGGATCTATTTGATCAATGGCTTTGAGGATTTTAAATACCTGGATTAGGTCCCCAAGCAATCTGCTCTGCTCGACGCTAAAAGGTTTAACTCTCTAAATCTGTCACAATATGACACGTCCTAAAGTCCTGGAATGCACCTGGTGGCTTTCCTTTGCACAGCTTCGAGTGCTGCTATGTCTTTCGTATACCGTTGTACCAGAACTACACACAATACTCCAGATGCAATCTTACTTGTGCATTAAATAGTTGGAGCATACCGTCCCTTGACCTACATTCAAGTCTTTATGCTAGAACATAACATTTTATTTGTCTTTTTAATTGCTTCTGCACATTGCTTAGTCAATGCAAATGTGTCGACATAAACCCCCTAAATGCTTTTCAGAGGTTGCTTCCTGTAGCTCAGTGTCTCCCATCTTGTATTTATAATTGAGGTTCCTTTTGCCCACATGTAGCACTTTGCACTTTTTAATATTAAACTCCATTTTCTGAGTGTTCGCCCAGTTCTGAAGCTTCTCAAGGTCTTTTTGAATTCTTTCTCCTCAGTGTCTGCCATTCCTACAATTTTAGTGTCATCTGTGAATTTCACAAGTTTACTAACAATACCAGAATCAACGCCATTATTATAAGTCAGTTAAGGTAGTAATTGACTTATACTTTGTTACTAAGAGAGGAGAACACAAATTGTGCCACTACTGTTTCGATATCAGTTAAAAGGTGAAAGGAAACATAATTTCACGCAACATCTTACCAATAATAAATGGAAAATAACTTTTCAGATACTCTGCAAGAACTTTTTCAGCGGATTAAATATGGATGATATTCTGCAAAGTAGCAATGACTTCAGGGAGGAGACAGCATCACAGCTAAGTCAGAGAATGTACCGTGTAATATGCAGAGAGCATCCAAAAACCACAGACAACAGCGGCCCTTTTGTTTTAAGGCAAAATTAATTTTAGGGTGGAAAGATGAGATAGAACAGCAACATTAGACTGTTCATTATATTAGTCAGCCTGCAAGCTCTAACAAATGCTGATTTAGTGCCGAGTTGTTTCATGAAATGAACAACATGGCAACAAAAACTAACACCGATGCAGCAGGTACCGTATATACTCGCAGATAAGTCGGGACTTGATTTTATCGTATAATTTCTGGTATTTTATAATGTCAGCCGTATAAGTTGAATGCTGAAAAGACATTATGATATGCTAACGGCCACCTGAGAGAGTAACCATGGAGCACACGGCCTTTTTTTTTCTATGTCGGTGCGGCAATGTGCCGTATCAGCGTATGCTCCCTAACCTCCCTCTCTCTCTCTATTGTGCCTACGTGACCACATAGTAATACCCAAACTATTCCGAAGCAATGTTTGCACCGATTTGTGTTTTTTGTATCTCACAACCTCATACACCTTTATGGTAAGAGCATCCCTTATCTACGATGGAGCGTTCGGTCAGAAGAAAATATGAAGCTGGTTTTAAGTTAAACATTGTTCAAGTAGCGAAAGAAATTGGTAACTGCGCTGCTGCCAACAAAATTCGACGTGTCTGTGAAAATGATGTGAGATTGGAGGAGGCAATGTGTCAAATGTCGCATTTTTGAGCGGGCGTACAAGTCGGGGTCTGATTTTATGATCGATTTTTTCAGGTTTCAAGACCCGACTTATACGTGAGCATATGCAGTAACTGTTTTCAACTGAGAGGGCTTGCTAGAGCTGAGAAAGTGACCTGAAACAATCAGCATTTACCTGATCACATGACATGGTCTAAATGTTTCAACAATGCTCCTATCACAAATTTTCAAATGTTCAGCTGTAAGAAATAGCCATTAACCTTCCCAAATGAGAGGTGTACAATATGGGATCTGGAAAAGTTGCCCCCATGTTTCACCCGATACGAACAAGACCATGAATTTGTTCATTGGATACGCATGATTCTGGCATTGGCATTTATTCCTCCTGCTAATGTTATTCAACCTTTACTTGAAGATTTAGTTGAAGCTAATGACTTCCCCAGTGAAGCCATGGTGATTGCAAACTACTTTGAAGATACATATATTGGAAGACGTTAACGGAGAGGCCGGCAATTACCCATTTTTTTGCTATCGAATTGTGGAATTTTGACAAATGAACGCTGCATGATCAGCAACATACGAACAACGACGTGGGGGGGGGGGGGGGGGCACAGGGGATTTCAGGAAAACTTATGCTACTTTATTCCCCAAATATTTACCAATTCATTTATTCTTTAAAGAAACAGCAAGGGCTGCACAATTTCGAAATTACACAACTAATTGCCGGTAATTCAGGCAATCAAAGAAACAAGAAAGTATACTACGATTTCTGCTAGAATCAAAGGAACAGTCCCAAGATTTTCAAAATCATAATGTGATTGATTACCTTAGAGGCATTGCATACAACTGAGTTTTAAACATTAAATTCTTTATTTTATTTTAAATGTTAAATTAGTTTGTTCTGACTACGGAGATAACAGTGACTTTAACGTATACCTGGTTTAATTGGCCTGGAGAATAAATTGAAAATGGGACTGTAATTTTTATTGAAACTCTGATATGTTATTCAAAACATTATATGTTATTCAAAACATTATATGACACAATAATCATCTTAATGAACACTACTTAAATATATTCCATATGCTTTTTGTTAACCTTAAGATTCCAGGTGTATTGTATTTCACGTATTTGGTTAATTGTTTGGCAATTTTAACATGTGCATGTATTAAACCAAAATAAATCAGAAGATATAAAAAAATTAGGTGCATTTTTTACATTTCTGTAACCTACTCATTACCTACAGGGGGCAAATTGAGGAAGGCGAAATTTGAGGGGCTAAGTGTGGGAGGTGAATTGTTGAAGATGAAATGTGAGTGGCGACTTTTCCGTAAACCGTGCAGTATATTTCATTATCTGTGGAAGGCTGGCACCCTGCCCGGGGGTTTTTTCCTGCCTTGCACCCTGTGTTGGCTGGGAATGGCTCCAGCAGACCCCCCGTGACCCTGTAGTTAGAATATAGCAGGTTGGATAATGGATGGATGGATACTTCATTATTCTTGCCTTAGAAAGATCACGCAGGGAATCTGATAAAAAAAAAAAAAAAAAACAAGATGCTCACCATTAACCAATATTTACTCTGAGCTCCTAACAGAAAATAAAACCTCCCCGTGGGTCAGGAGATTCTGGAAACACTCCTTACTATTAGCCCAAACACTGTAAAGTGTGAAAATGCATTTTCAGGCCTAAATTTCTAACATGAGGACCCACTTAATGGCCCAAGCATGACAAATTTTAATGTAGCTCTATACACTGACCACTGGCTCTCATAAAGGACCTGCTGCACCTTAGAATAACCCTGAAGGTCAAATTAATGATGTTTATGACAGAGAAACTAATTGATTGGGTCTGAAAACAAAAATTTGAGAATACATATATATTAAAACGGCATTCAGTTTAATTCTGATCAAATATTTTTTACATATCATATTGGGAAAAGACCCTGCATCACATGACATAATACAGTAGAAGCCCGATTATCTGCGCCCCGATTTCCAAAGGTTCCGCAGTATCTGATAATACACTACTTTCTTATAATTCATTAAAGCTTTGCAGTGAATACTGTACTGAGCATGCACACACTATACTTTTAAGCTTGTCTGTACCAAATGAACGGTTGTGGAGCCGGTGACTGTGAGAATGTGGGCAGGACTCATTCACTCCTCTCTAACTGCACTCCTTGGCTATTGTCAGGGTGTCATTAGGACTAACCGTGTGCATGAGCTCTACTGTTTTGTTACCTTAAGATTTGTGTGTTTATACTTTTCAAAGTGCTGTGAGAAACTGCCGGTGGGAACTGCAACCCCGCGTTCTATGGACAGCATTAGGTGAATTGAGAGCTCCATCTATCAGTTGCATAGAGCCCACCTCGGACTACTGTGAGCAGTGCATTTCCCTGGTGACATCAGCTAAACTATTAGTATAGGAACCTAATCAAGGACTTTGTTAAATGGTGCAAATCAAACCACTTACACCTGAACACCAGCAAAACCAAGGAGCTGATGATGGATTTTAGGAGGACCAGGCCCCCTCATGGACCCCCGTGATCATCAGAGGTGACTGTGTGCAGAGGGTACAGACCTATAAATACCTGGGAGTGCAGCTGGATGATAAATGGACTGGACTGCCAATACTGATGCTCTGCGCAAGAGAGGACAGAGCCGACTATACTTCCTTAGAAGGCTGGTGTCCATCAACATCTGCAATAAGATGCTGCAGATGTTCTATCAGACGGTTGTGGCGAGCGCCCTCTTCTACACAGTGGTGTGCTCAGGAGGCAGCATAAAGAAGAAAGACACCTCACGCCTGGACAAACTGGTGAGGAAGGCAGGCTCTATTGTTGGCATGGAGCTGGACAGATTGACATCCGTGGCAGAGCGACGGGCGCTGAGCAGACTCCTGTCAATCATGGAGGATCCACTGTATCCACTGAACAGGATCATCTCCAGTCAGAGGAGCAGCTTCAGCGACAGACTGCTGTCACCATCCTGCTCCACTGACAGACAGAGGAGATCGTTCCTCCGCCCACACTATGCGACTCTTCAATTCCACCGTGGGGGTAAACGTTAACATTATACAAAGTTATTGTCTGTCTGTATACTTGCATTGTTATCACTCTTTAATTTAATATTGTTTCTTTATCAGTATGCTGCTGCTGGAGTATGGGAATTTCCCCCTTGGGATTAATAAAATATCTATCTATCTATCTTTCTATGATATAGTGCCTTTCACATTTATCTATCTATCTATCGCCTTTCACATCTATATCTAATCTCTCTCTTTCCCACCCTGTCAATTTCCACCTTCTCTTCACAGCATTGGCACTACAGGACCATCCATTTAAATTGAGTTCTCAGCTATCTGAGATAGCATCGGTCCACATTTCCTTGGATAATTGGGGTTGGATCGATGGATAGACACAAACAACTTTATTTGTTTGTGGGGGGGAAATTTTGCTTTTTACAGAAGCTCTTTAAATAAATACATACATGCATAAACAGGTAAATAAATAAATATACACATGCACTTTGGTGTGAACAAAGAAAAACAAAGAAAACTTCTGACTTGGCTGTCACAGTCCCAGTGAGGCACTATACAGCCATATTGCTGTTGATATAAAGCAGCCCCAGTCACATTTCCTGACACACTAATACCGAATAATTTGTTGGCTGAAAGCCCTCAGTGGTGATGTGTCAGAGAGAGGATGTGCAGCATACTTCATAATGACACTCAGGTCTGTTTTAACTCTCTCTTTTACCTGAGTGCGTCCAGTAACTGAGCCTGCTCTTTCAATCAGCTTATTGATTTGGTGACGTTACCAGTCCAGGACACCACACTGGTCCCCACAGAGTTGTAGACGATGTGAAGGATGTCACTTCCCAAATTAAAACAACTGTCTGCCTTTTTTTTCTTATTAATACATTTCCTCTGTCTTCCAAGACCAGTCCAACCTATCATTAATATGGACACCCAAGTACAGTAGAACCTCTGGTCACGAACGTTTCCGAACATGTACAAATCGGGTGGCGAACAAAAACACTGGCGGCCAGTTTCCCTATGCACGTTTGTACGCGCCAATGATTTCCCATTTTCTTTTGTTTGCGTATACAGGGTCTAACAAAGCAGCTGATGTTGCAAAAGGAGTTACAATGTTAACCAAGCAGAGGCCTCAAGTGCTGGAAGAGGTGGAAAAACTGTTGCTAGTGTGGTTGAACGAGAAGCAACTTGCAGGGGATAGCGTGAGGTGATAATATGCGAGAAAGCCAGGAAGATTCATGGCAATTTGCTGAAAAAAAATCCTTCTTCGAGTGGCGAAGGTGAGGAATTTAAAGCCAGTAGAGGATGGCTTGAAAAGTTTTGCAAGAGAAGTGGCATTTAATTTTTTTTGCCCTGTGCTTAAAACTTATAAAAAAGTGTTTACAGCGAGTGGTTCGTAAGGGTCAAGCGCGAACTCTTACAATGTTAGTGCTCTCTGTTGTTCAAGATTTTCTCAGTGTTATTCAATGTTTTTACATTTAGTTAACTATTACACTGTGCATTCTATGGTATAATTAACTATTTTTGTGCTGAAAAAATATATATTTAATAATACCATGTTTACTCGTGTACCATGCGCCCTCATGTAAGACGTGCACCCTAATTTTTACAAAGAAAATCGCGAAAAAAATTTGCCCCGTGTACGACGCGCGTTGTGATTGTATAGGAAGCGTTTAGGGCACGTTTTCCGCAAAATGCCCTTCTGTTTTTGTTGTATGACGAAAGAGCGAGCAAGAGGGAGAGAGAGCCCAAGCAGAAGTAGTAAACATTACAGAAAAAAAATTTCCTCGTGTATGACGCGCACCAATGTGCACGTGGTACATGCGTAAATAATAATATAATAATTCTTTGCATTTACATACAGTTCATACGGTCTGGAACGGATTAATTGTATTTACATACAATCATATGGGGAAATTACGTTCGGGTCGCGTCCAGGAGTTTTGGAACGAATTACAGTTGTGACCGGAGGGTACCACTGTACTTGTAGAGTGGAGCACCTCTACATCCACTCCTTGAATATTGACTGGACGTAGGGGCTCATGGTGTAATGAAAGTCGATCACCAGTTCCTTGGTTTTATAAAGTTAGATAGTTCTCAAAGTTCTCCCCCTTGACTCCTCTCCTTTGTCTCATCCCCTTTATCAACACACCCCATAAGTGCAGAACCGTCCGGGTATTTGTGCAAGTGATCCAACCTGCTGTTATATTTATCGTCAGAGGTGTACAGAGTGATGAGATCTGGTGACAGGCCTGTTCCTTGTGGTGCTCCAGTGTTGCTCACACAGTCCTTGAGCCTCACAAACTGACAGATGGTCCAATATCCAGGACAACACAGGCTCACCCACCTGTCTGTCTCTGAGTTGACCCCTTAACAGAGACGGCTGGATGGTATTTAAGGCACTACTGAAGACACTATTGAAGGTTTGACTGTACTTTAAAAAAACGTCATCTATTTACTGAAACATTCTCTTCCACAATGCTGGTTAAACTGGGACAGAAGATAGAGTCCTATGCTCTCATGTGCAGCACAACTTTACAAATAAGTGCTGCTGTAGAAAGTTGCAGGTAACCACCCCCCCGTATATAAAGCTGTTTTCATGCAAAGTGTTTCTGGACTACCAGGTTTGCAAAGCAAGCTAGCTACCACATCCAATTACAAATACAGGGTAGGATTCAAAAGTAATGAGCCTCATTTTGTTCTGACGCGAACGTACCTCACCGCGCGCCCCACTTGCCAGCGACGGCGACGGTGGGTGTTGGCTTCACAACGCAACGGGGCTCCTACCGCTCCGAAATCGGCCTTGACGGGAACCCCTGTGCAGTAGTGCGTTACACGGCGGAATGGAAAGTTCGTTAGAGCAACAGTAGGCGTTGAAGACGAAGACCATGCTCATTGCCTTCTTCGGAGTGAAGGTGATCATCCACTACGAGTTTGTCCCGCAAGGACAGACCGTGAATGCTGCTTACTACTTGGAAGTCCTGAAAAGGCTGAAAAGAAGCGTCGCGTGCAAGCGAAGGGACATCAAGGACAGCTGGAAGCTTCACCACGATAACGCGCCCAGCCACACCGCCTTCATCGTGAGCGCCTACCTGGCCAGGGTGAACGTTCCGGTGGTCCCCCAGCCTCCCTACAGTCCGGACGTATCGCCTTCTGACTTCTTCTTCTTGTTTCCGCGCTTAAAATCAGCACTGAAAGGAACACGCTTCGACTCGATCGAGGACATCCAAGCAAATGTCAAGGCAGCCCTTGCAGCCATCCCGGAACAGGCCTACGTGGACACCTTCGAGTTATGGAAAAGCCACCTACAAAAGTGTATTGATGCAGGAGGTGCCTATTTTGAAGACTAGTAATTAGTTGTACCGATTTGCTCAATAAATTTGTCTTTTTGAACAAAGGCTCATTACTTTTGAATCCCACCCTGTATGTCCACCCAAATAGGTTGTCTTATTATAAAGTGGAAGGCTCTCTCCTGGCCATGCTGGTCATCCATTCAGAAGAAATTTGACAAAGGAGAGGAGACCATTCAGTCCAAACTAATTTGTTTAGCTAATAGCTAAGCTGTTGCCCTATTTTAATATAGAACAATTCGGGACAAAGATTACTAAAGTTGTCCCATTCACCCATACAATCAAGTATTGACTCTTTTTACATTTACAAAGTTGTCTAACAACTCACAACGACCAATCAGTCTGTGATTTGTCTTTACCCACAGAGCCAAGGATCGACTATTTTAACAACAATCTATGGCACGGCAAGTGCATTTTTAGTGTTTAATTCAAAGAATTTAAAAGTGCGTGAATCCTTCAGTGAAACCAGAATGTCCATGTAGTTGAGACTGAAATAGAGACACCACAGAAACTCTGCACATATTAAAAAACTTTTCTTTTATCCATAAAGCGGCACACATTCAAGTCACGTTAAATTGTATTTATTTTCATTTTTATTAACAGATCATCCCAAGCTTAAAAATAAGATATTCACACTGTCAGAAAAATAATGAACCATGAAAAACTGTTAGCACGGTAATGGCTTGGATAGGCGTCAAATATCCAAAGAAAGTTCTTGGTGGAAATGCAGAATTCTCTTTCAGTAAATCTTTCACGAGATAGCACACCTAAATGCAACAATATTTTTTTTACCTCTTTTTAACAAGAAGTAGCTTTTTTTTTTTTTTTTTTTGGTACTCATGTGTTATAACACCGTCACAGGCAAGAAAAAAACTTCATTTATTACGTTCATTTATTTATTTACAAAACAACAATAATATGCAAAATTTGATTTTTAATTACTTTTGAAATATCACTTCTGTCGTGAAGTTTCTAATGTCATTACGTATAACATTGAAAGGGCTGAGTGCTGGGGTTATAACACGAGTACCTTATTTTTGGAGGCTGGTGTGCCAATCCTGCTGCCAACCTCCAAGACTTCCCTGTAATTTGGAGCACCTGGATGCAGGTTAACGTCATGCCCAGGACAGAGCAATTGAAAGGTTAAGGGCCTTGCTCAAGGGCCCAACGGAGAAGAGTCACTTCTGGCATTTAAGGGATTCATGAGGAACCCTAGCCTCAGAGCCACCACTCCGCCCTTAATATCTTCTTAAATAATATGCAACCGTGGCTGTCCGTTTGTCTGTCCTGGATTTTAAATCACCTGTAGCTCGCAAACCGTTTGACCTAATGACCTGAAATGTGGTACACATATACTATGTGACGTCTACTGTCCGATTTTGGGGTGATGATTGACCTCCAAGATCTACGAGTTTTTTCGTAGGCTCTAGTAATTGTTGTGTTAACTCTGCCACCTCCAGCTCTGTCTCCTGCTTTCTGGTCAGTGCCACCATCTCCAGCCCATATAACCAGGGCCGGATTTTCCTATAGGCTAACTAGGCTTCAGCCTAGGGCCTCAAGATCAAGAGGGGCCTACATTCAAATTGTTAGCAAAATTAAAATTTCACTATTCTAAAAATAGTGAACACTAAAACACTGAACCGAAAATAAGGAGAAATTCTACGCATATGACTAATAAACAAACATAAAAAATGTATTGGTTAATCACAGTAATGATGTATTTTATTATCTCTCATGTAATTTACAAACTTAAAAATGGAAGGTGAAGGGGCCTCTTTTCATATAAATCCGGCCCTGCATATAACATAGCTGGTCTCACTACCGTCCTGCCTAAAAATTTGTCCCTCTCGTTTTTGGGTACAAAACCATTATTTCCATAAAGTATAAAGCAAACCGGAGATGGTTAGTCTGGGGCGGGGGCTAATGAACTAATCTATCTGTATTTTTTAACATTCATTGTTTGTGCATTTCTTTTAGCATTGTGTTTTCTTTTTTTTTTTTTTTATATACCAGAAGTGTACTGTGCCTAGGGCTCCACGCACGAGGGCATCGAGCGGCACTGCCTGGTACCAGTGGCAAGGTAGTACGATAACTTGCCGAGTACGGGAAACTTCGTACCTCAGAGCTGCATCTCCCCCTTCTCCGACTTGAAGGAGGCCGGTTCGGTTGCTCCCCTCGGTTACTCCGGTTTAGCGCTCCACAGCCTGGTACTGTTAACCCTTAACGATAACGCGACACAAAAATAAAGCAGTAATATTGCTCAAACCATCCCCAAGTAGCACGGCGACAGAGCGCTCCACCCGTTACCTTTATCGGCTTCGTCCCTTCTGTCAAGCACTTGCCGTGCATCTCCTCCATGGCCAGACACGCCTGCGACGACTTGGCGAACTTGACAAACGCCACCCCTTTATATTCCTTCGTGTGTTTGTCTTTCACTGTCGAAATATTTTGTACTCCTTCGAACTGGGCGAAGGTCTGTCGGATCACCTCTTCGGCTGTGGACTTGCAGGTCACGACAAAAAGCCGACTGTTTGGAGGGTCGTCTGATCGAAAACTGTTCTCGTCCATACTGGGAATTATGAATTAAACGAAAGGAAAAGCGTACACAAATTAGCAGAGGCGGACGAAAGCGAGCAGCCTGTAATTATTTAAGAGGTGATGCACACATTCGCTGTCCAAATTGCCCCAACCTGATACTCGATGTTTAGCCAAAAACCACACTGACGAGGTAACAGAGCAACAAGCCAACAAATGAGGGACAACTTCGCTGTATCGCCAGAGAGAGAATGACAGCCGGCTGCGCCATCTGCTGGCCTGGAGCCTTTTGCAGTTTTTAAGCACCTAATTTTATTCGCATTTGAGAACTGTTGGAAGCTTTTTAACGGGATAGACATGAATGTTTCGGACATAATGAATAAAAATATTAGCAAATAAATAAAAGTGGTATTAAATGTTAGAATAAATAAACAACAACAACAACATTTATTTATATAGCACATTTTCATATAAAAAAGTAGCTCAAAGTGCTTTACATAATGAAGAAAATAAAATAAAAATAAAAGACAAAATAAGAAATTAAAATAAGACATTAGTTAACATAGAAAAAGAATAAGGTCCGATGGCCAGGGGGGACAGAAAAAAAAAAAAAAAAAACTCCAGACGGATGGAGAAAAAAATAAAATCTGTAGGGGTTCCAGGCCACGAGACCACCCAGTCCCCTCTGAAAGGTTAAAGGTGTGTAACTGAAAAGGAAAGAGCAGAAAACAAATAAAGAAGGGGAAGGAGAGAACAAAGCCAGGCAGTTGAAAGGAGAACATCTGAAAAGAGGTGAGAAATTGCTGCCATTATAGAAGATAGACATTGAAAAGTTAGTTGGGCTTTCAGGCCTGGAGAAAGGTGTGACCTTTCTGTGACCTGGCTGAGAAGGAGCTGAGTGTCTTCTGTTTTTCTTGGAAAGGTGTCTTTGAAGCCCTTCGAAAGAACACAAGCTGAGAGGTCAGTGTGGCTATGATCAAGAGATGTGAGGTGTTTTACAATAAGCTTTGTAAGCAAGGTCATATTAAGACCCCGACTGGCCCCTGGGTGACTTAGCTTCTTAGCAGGGAGATGATCAAACAACACATCTCAGCATTTCTCATTTTTGATGTCAGCATGACACGTGATTGCTTCACACGCAGAACCCCCAATCACTTTGACTTGTGGATGCTCCATCATTTCATCGAGAGTTTTGGTAAAATGTCCTCTTATCACCATAAGCTCCTGGGCACTTCTTCCATTACCTGGCCGGGTTAAGGCATCTCTTTCCAACCCAGTCAGCACACCGGTCTTTCCATGTCACCATTTACACCAGATACTCAGTTTGCCCAGACCAGCAACTCAAAGATGTTTCCAAACTTCTGTGTCACAATAAATGAGGCCACTGTGCTCCTGGGAACACTCAAAGTTGTATAAATAGGTTTATTGCATTGCCTTGATCACTTCAACATCAGAGTTTGATCGTTGAAGCCTACAGAGAGTTCTTTGAACTTTAATGGCTTGGTTTCTGCCTTGACATGCCATGTAAATTGTGGGACCTTCTATACACAGGGACACATGTGCCTTTCTATACGACCAGCTGTACTACTTGCCTAAGGTGGGTTAAAATCTAAATAATCAACGTGTAAATGATTGCAGTGCACCATGCAATGCCTATGTTTCTGTTATATGCCATTTGGTAGGGGTATGGGATTTGTAAAAGCAGTGTTAATGTTTGTGATGCACCATTTGTTGGAATGTAAAATTCAATGCATATGTCTCTGTTATATATCATTTGGTATAGGATTTGTAAAAGCAGTGTTAAAGTTTGTGATGCACCATCTGTTAGAATGAGAAATTAAATGCATTTCAGTACTAAAAATGTTTGTGATGCACCATCTGTTGGAATGCCAAATGCAGCACCTAGGTCTGTTATATGCCATTTGGTATAGGATTCTCAAAAGTAGTGTTAATAGTTGTGATGTGCCATCTGTTGAAAAGAAAAATACAGTGCACATGTCTCTGTAATATGCCATTTGATATGAGATTTGTAAAAGCAGTGTTAAAGTTTGTGATTCACCATCTGTTGGAATGACAAATTCAATGCAGATCTCTCTGTTATAGATCATTTGGTATAGGATTTGTAAAAGCAGTGTTAAAGTCTGTGATGCACCATCTGTTAGAATGAGAAATGAAATGCATTTCAGTACTAAAAATGTTTGTGATGCACATCTGTTGGAATGCCAAATGCAGCACCTAGGTCTGTTATATGCCATTTGGTATGGGATTCTCAAAAGTAATGTTAATATTTGCGATGTGCCATCTATTGGAAAGAAAAATGCAATGCATATGTCTCTGTTAAATGCCATTTGATATGGGATTTGTAAAAGCAGTGTTAATGTGTGTGATGCCTCATTTGTTGGAATGAAAAACGCAATGCATTTTATTACTAAAAATGTTTGTGATGTATAGTGGAAAATACACAAATAAATAAAATTACTATGAAATGTGATAATAAATCACTTCACACAGGAATTCTGGGTAACTTTTTCTTGCACTCGTAGTCGACATGCACAGTCACAACTTTGAGTATGCGCACGAGCCACGGGATTCCCATATCAAGCAAAGTGCGTCTGCAGAGAATTCACCTATCAAAAAACAGCACTTGCTAGAGCCCGCCCTCTTGGCTTTGACGAGAGAAAGTGACAGCTTTAAATTCAAGGCATATTTCATGTTGCAATTGGAGGAATATCATAGACAAAATTAAATACATATATAAGCAGCAAAAAAAGTCAGTAACATATTTATTTATGTACACTTTCATTTCATGCTCTTTTTCTTTATTTATAGTCCCATTTCCCAGAAGTTTTATTTATTTGCATGTTATTTTATGTAATTTATTTAATTAATTTTGTCTGAAACATTCCTCCATTGTGATGCACCATCTGTTGGAATGACACAGATATAGAAACTGGATGGACAGACAGACAGATGGACATTTATGCTTTTCTGAAGTTGGATGTTCAGTCAATTCAATTTGCCACAGGTGGACCATGGGCATCATAGTGGGTGAAGAAAGGGGTAATGACTACCTAGGGCCCCCTTGGGGGAGGGGGGGGGGGGGGTTAATTGGCCTTGAAGCCTGGAATGAAAAGGTTGTTTTTAAGAGGGAGGGGCCCACAGAGACTGCTTATTTATAGGGCCCAGAGTTCTGTGCTACACCCCTGGGTGGACCCCAATCAGGTTCTGCACCCATCTCAAGGAGAATTAAAACAAACAGGATGGCCCAGAACACAATGTGGAGTGCCACAGCAAAAGGTTCTGAATACTTCTAGGAATGAGAGATTTCGGTTTTTCATTTTTAACACATTTTGAAATCTTCAGAAAACATGTCTTCCATTTGTCATTATGGGTTTCTGAGTGTAGGTGTGGGAAACATCTTAAATTCCTCCACTGAAGGAAAACAGACAAGATCACAACAAAGATTTGGGATACCACCCTGGTAACCTCACTTAATTCAATGGAGAGACACAACACACATGAAAACATCTTTACAGACATAAATTCATAACAGAACTAATCTAAGGTGGTGGATCTTCCGGCTTTATGGAATCTAAATAAACAGGATTCTGAGAAATTAATTCCTGTATTTATTTCTAGTAGGATTGACTACTGCAATGCGGTGTTCACTGGATGTTCAAACTGTTTTTTATACAGCTTCCAGTTAATCCAAAATGCGGCTGCAAGAATTATTACAAGAACAAGAAAATGCGAACAGATAACTCCAGTTCTTAAATCCTTACACTGGCTCCCGGTTAAGTTTAGGGCAGATCTCAAAATCCCCCTTTTAACATAAAAAGCATTAAATGGCTGAGGTCCAGCTTACTTGTCTGAACTTATCATGACTTACAAACCTGAGCGCACATTAAGATCTCAAGATGCTGGTCTGCTTATGATTCCAAGGATTAATAAAATAACAGTGGGAGGTCGAGCTTTTAGTTACAGGGCCCCTAAACTGTGGAATGGTCTGCCTGCTACTATAAGAGATGCCTCTTCGGTCTCAGCTTTTAAATCTCAGTTTAGCACACCCTGACTAGAGCTGCTGATTAACTGTACAGACTGCATCTCTGTTGTTAGTCACTAGCACTAAAACATAAGTAACATGACAGTTAGAATTTGTTACTAACCCTCACCTATTCTGTTTTTCTTCTCGGTACTCAAATGTGGCACTTGGTGCCCACGGCCCACCTGCCAAGTTGTTCTGCCTGCCTAAGGTAAAGTCATCTCTGATGGAGGATCGCAGGAATCGTGGGGTAGGGGGGTCCTGTCATCGGATTGGCTGGCCCAGTGCTAACTCAGCTGTGGAATGGCCAAATGGGGGATGCAGCTTGATGGATGAGGTCTCTAAACAAATCTAAATCATATTATGGGATATCATCTACTGTTAAATTCTGGTCCGTACTTGTAAAATTTTT
Source organism: Erpetoichthys calabaricus (assembly GCF_900747795.2). Taxonomy (NCBI): domain Eukaryota; kingdom Metazoa; phylum Chordata; class Cladistia; order Polypteriformes; family Polypteridae; genus Erpetoichthys; species Erpetoichthys calabaricus. Next base: position 11,006,222 of record NC_041401.2, read on the forward strand.
ATTTTTATACTCTACTGAGGATTTGTTCTGTTCTGTGTATTGTGTTGTATTGACCCCCCTTCTTTTTTGACACCCACTGCACGCCCAACCTACCTGGAAAGGGGTCTCTCTTTGAACTGCCTTTCCTGAGGTTTCTTCCATTTTTTCCCTACAAGGGTTTTTTTTTTGGGAGTTTTTCCCTGTCTTCTTAGAGAGTCGAGGCTGGGGTGGCTGTCAAGAGGCAGGGCCTGTTAAAGCCCGTTGTGGCACTTCTTGTGTGACACAAAAATAAATTGTAGTGGTATTGTATTGTAAGAGGAGGGTCTAGGGCACAGGTGTCGAACTCCGGTCCTTGAGGGCCGCAGTAGCTGCAGGTTTTCATTCTAACTTTTCTTCTTCATTAGTGAGCCGTTTTTACTGCTAATTAACTTCTTTGGCTTTAGTTTTAATCAACTTGACTCAGGCCCCTTAATTGTCTCTTTTTCCTTAATTAGTAGCCAAACAAGCCACCATATGACCAGCTCACCTGTGCCCATCACACAATATCTGAAAATAAAGAAAGGTGAAGGTCTCGGTAAGGTTGATCTCTCAGGTCACCAAAACATTTTGAAAATGTTCTTAGAAAAACCAGAAAAAAATCGACAAATTTGGAAATATCTGCTGTGGCAGAATGAGAGCAGCAACAAGCCATTGAATTAAATAACGGGCTTAATTAAGAGCAAGAATCAGCTTCTCATTAAGAAACTGGAGTGAAATTGGTTGGAGCTTGAAATCCCAGTTTAGCTGGTCATCTGTTGGCTCGTTTCACGTCTCATTTCTGTTTGGCTGCCATTTAATGAAGAAACAAATCAATTCAGAGGACCGAATCCTTAAAAACGGGGCTATTGAAATGAAGGGAAAAGGAATTAATTAGCAGTGAAAACTACTCACTGATTAGGAAAAAGGGTTAGAATGAAAACCTGTAGCCACTGCGGCCCTCCAGGCCTGGAGTGAGACACCTCTGGTCTAGGGGGAAGTTTTTTGCTACCCGATTTGGACCAGAAACCTAATTTGAAAAACTCATGCACATAAATACGTCATTTCCATTACTCTGTTTTATGGTAGCTACCCGATTTGGACAATGCATGCGCCAGGTCATTTTTAAGTTAGTGTAAAATTGAAGTATTTTTGTAAATGAGGTAACGTTTAGAAATTGTTTTGTGGCAATAAAGTCGTTTGGTTTTGTGCGTAATTTAGTCTCTTCTCTCAGAAGATCATGAGAATGCAGCAACAGAACTGGCACTCATTTAATTTGTGCGTTGACTGTTCAGATTGTGTCTGCAATGATACGTTTGCTTTGTACATAGCAAGAACATTTGTTTAGTTCTAAATTCACTCTTTCAATAAACAACAAAGAAGTAAATAGTGATTACTTTAAAAAAAAAAAAACATTTGAATAAAGTAGTGCTGGCGCAGTGGTAGCGCTGCTGCCTCGCAGTTAGGAGACCTGGGTTCACTTCCTGGGTCCTCCCTGCGTGGAGTCTGCAAGTTCTCCCCGTGTCTGCGTGGGTTTCCTCCCACAGTCCAAAGATATGCAGGTTAGGTGGATTGGCGATTCTAAATTGGCCCTAGTGTGTGCTTGGTGTGTGTGTGTGTCCTGTGGTGGGTTGGCACCCTGCCCAGGATTGGTTCCTGCCTTGTGCCCTGTGTTGGCTGGGATTGGCTCCAGCAGACCCCCGTGACCCTGTGTTCGGATTCAGCGGGTTGGAAAATGGATGGATGGATGGATGAATGAAGTAGGCCAGCATTTTATACTTTTCGAAGCCGTAAAAACATGTCATAAAAGAATATCGTAAAGCGATAACGGAAATTATGTAACTTTGCTGCGCATGGGTTGTCCAAGTCGGGTCGTGACAGACGGAGACAGAAAGTGATGTCACTGCAGGTGAAGCCGTCAATCTTCTGGTCTGCACAGGGTAGGAAGAGAAGGGGACATTACTACACAGCACCATCCCCTGGAGCGGCGGGTCATCACCATTACCAGAGCCCTTAAGCTGACCCCTATGCGCATGTGCGTGACACCATTTAAAATTAAATGTACAACACATGTAGTGGAATGGCCGGGGCCATTGCCTGGATGGGATGCCCCTGTGATGGAAGGACTGGGGGAGAAGGCATATTCAGGGCAATACCTCCCCCAGAACACAAGAGGGCAACCCAAAGGGCTCACAGTGGGGCCACAGGTTTGGAGCCTGTGGCCTCCACCAGGGGGCGCCTGGACAATTTCAGAGCTCTGGGTTGCAGCACTTCTGTCACACCCAGAAGAGGATCTGGCAGCACCTGGAGCACTTCCGGGTGGTCCTATAAAAAGGGGCCGCCTCACTCCAGTCGAGGAGCCAGAGTCAGGAGGAGGAAGAAGAAGAAGCTTGCTGGGAGAGGAGTGGAGGCGGCAGACGTAGAAACAGAAAGGAAGAAAGGACTGTGTGCTGTAGTGGGGAGTGAAGGGAAAATAAAGGTGTGTGCTGGACTTGAACTTGTGTTTGGTAGGCTGGCTGGTACGCCCCCTTGGTGGTCCACACACAATAAAATGAGCAGAGAGTGGTGGGGGTCTCTCCACACTTTTTGTATTACTGAACAATATTAACAATATTATCACAGCAATGTGAATTATATGCAAAATTCTAAAAGATTTCATAGTTCATTAAATATTTGCTATGCTTTTCTATAACAAACATGCAGTACATAGTTAAATTCAAATACTGGATTATTAATTATTCTCAATCAGGAATATACCAATCTGGCATTTTCTTATATGGACTTTTACCCCGAAAGGACTGCACGTTGCAGGCCGCTGGACTCTCTCATTTTGCAGGCCTTCCAGCCTGATTAGCTCACCACTGAGACACAAGCAGACATGTTGGATGTTTTTAAGAAGAGGCTGGACTTGGGATTTTTTTCATTGTTGTTGTTCTTTATTTCACCTTATACAATTCCTTGTATTAGGAATTTGTTAGTTTTTGCACACCCCTTGGGGTCAGAGCGCAGGGTCAGCCATTGTACAGCACCCCTGGAGCAATTATAGGTTAAGGGTCTTGCTCAAGGGCCCAGCAGAGTAGGATCTCATTTGGCAGTGACGGGGATTCGAACCGGCAATCTTCAGGATACCAGTGCAGATCCTTAGCCTCAGAGCCACCACTCTCTTCCTCTTCCAATGCAGAGAAGAAATGATCGGGGACGTATCCTGTAATTTCATTTCCGGGGGATGAGAAAGTTCATGAATCATAATTCCATCAATGACCAATTAGCTGGACCTGTCATAAAATACACTGCTCCAAAAAATGAAAGGAACACTTAGAAAACCCATCAGATCTCAATAGGAACAAAAATCCCACTGGCTATCTCTACTTCTATAGACTGATATGTTGATGTGCTAGGAATGAAAGGATGGAAATGAAAATGATCAACCGACAGAGTGAGGGCTCTGAACTCAAAGACACCCCGAAAAGGGAAGAAATGATGAGGCAGGCAGGATCATCCATTTTGCCAAAATTTCATTGCAACAACTCCAAGTCATCCTCAGTAGTTTGTATCCCCTCCATGAATGCCTGACAATGTCCTAATGAGACGACGGATGGTGTCCTGGAGGATCTCCTCCCAGATTTGGACCAGGACATCACTGAGCTCCTAGACAGTCTGAGGTGTCGGATGGACTGAAGCATAATGTTCCACCCAGAGGTGTTCTACTGGAATGAGGTCAGACAAGTGAGTGTGGGGGCCAGTCAATGGGATCAATTCCTTTATCCTCTTGCCACATGAGGCCGGGCATTGTCGTGCGCCAGGAGGAACAAGCATCGGGTCTGACAATGGGTCCAAGAATTATATCCTGATACCTAATGGCAGTCAAGGTGCTGTTGTCTAGCCTGTAGAGGTCTGTATGTCCCTCCATGGATATGCCTCCCCAGACCATCACTGACCCACCACCAAACCGGTCATGCTGAACGATGTTACAGGCAGCATAACGTTCTCCACGGCTTCTCCAGACCCTATCACAAGTGCTCAGGGTGAACCTGCTCTCATCTGTGAAAAGCACAAGGTGGCAGTGGTAGACCTGCCAATTCTGGTATTCTATGGCAAATGCCAATCGAGCTCCACAGTGCCCACTAGAGGACATTGGACCCACAGGCCACCCTCATGAAGTCTGTTTCTGATTGTTTGGTCAGAGACATTCACACCAGTTGCCTGCCTGCCTGCTGGAGGTCATGCTGTAGGCTCTCCCAGTGCTCATCCTGTTCCTCTTTGACCAAAGGAGCAGATACCGGTGGGTCCTACTGATGGGTTAAGGACCTTCTACAACCCTGTCCAGCTCTCATAGAGGAACTGCCTATCTCCTGGAATCTCCTCCATGCCCTTGAGACTGTGCTGGGAGACACAGCAAACCTTCTATCAATGCCACGTATTGATGTGCCTGCCATCCTGGAGAAGCTGGACCTCTGTAGGGTCCATGCGACCAGTAGTGACACTGACTGTAGCCAAATGCAAAACGAGTGAAACAACAGATGAGGAGGGAAAAATGTCAGTGGTCTCCCTCCACCTGTTAAACCATTCATTCCTGTTTTGGGGGTGATCTCATTGTTGCCCCTCTAGTGCACCAAAGCAGCTGAAACTGATGAACAAGCCCCTCTGCTACTTCACTGACCAGTTCAATAGCCCACAAGTGTCACTGACTTGATTCTATACTCTCATTAAAAAGGGGTCCTTTCATTTTTTTGGGCAGTTTATATCCAAACCTGATACCCTAACCACCAATGGGCTGCACCTATGGAAGTGATGCTCTGAATTCCTCAGGAGTCAGCAGACTGTGACTTTGCCTGGGCAGTTGGTGAGCCTCAACGGGCTTAATGGCCTCCTCTCTGCTCATCAGTCCACACAAACAATATACAGTACAATGGAAAGCTGCACTGTACAGAGCCCAAGAGTAAATAGAAGTGAGGCCATTCCAGTCAGATGGCTCTACCAACCTCTATTGGCACATTATGGCTGGCTAGGGCTACCAACAAGTCATCTGTCCTCATCTTGTATTGTATTCACCCCCCTTCTTTTTGACACCTACTGCATGCCCAACCTACCTAGAAAGGGGTCTCTCTTTTTGAACTGCCCTTTCGTGAGGTTTCTTCCATTTTTTCCCTACAAGGGTTTTTCTGGGAGTTTTTCCTTGTCTTCTTAGAGAGTCAAGACTGGGGGGCTGCCAAGAGGCAGGACCCTGTTAAAGCCCATTGCGGCACGTCTTGTGTGATTTTGGGCGATACAAAAAAATAAACTGCATTGTATTGTATTCTATTAGATCTTGCTAGATATCTCCTCTGCCTTCAGCATGGTCACCCACTAGATCCTCTTTGCCACACTCTCTGACCTTGGCATCAATAGGATTGTCCTCAGGTAATCTGAGTCCTACCTCTTGGGAAGATCCTACCATGTGCCCTGGTGAGGAAAGATGTCAAGGGTGCATCAGGAAAGCATGGGGAGGTGCCTCAAGGATTGGTGCTGGGCCCTCTTTTCTTCTCTTTCTACACCTCCTTACCAGGCCCTGTCTTCCACTCCAATGGCTTTTCTTATCAGTGCTACGCTGATGATGTGCAGCTGTACCTGTCGTTCCTTCCAGAGTACCACATGGTAGGTATCAACCAGAATCTCTGCATGTCTCACTGATATCACTGCACAACAAAGTTTTTTGCTTCTTGAACACTGTTGGGTGTTTCTTATAGATGTTTGGGTGCTGATCACGAATATCACATCAAAATTTACCCATCATGTACCCTTTCAGAGTTTTGTCATGATTTTTTTCTTCTATTTGTATCCAAACATTTTTGCTCCCGTAAGTGACTTATGAACAACGGTTTGTGCAGCCTGGGCATCTCCAGCCATGGAATCAGGTCAGGTTGGAAGCTGCTCTGTGGAAGTTGACATCCTGGGCAGGTCTGAAGGAGCTTGATGCTGTCTCAGCATGCAGTAAAGGTGGCTGGCATACACCGATCCTGCTCATTTGGTTAATCTAGATAGTCAGTGTGTATGTAGAGTATCAGTATAGTAAAGTATAGTATCTGTAGCAATATAACAGTAAGTAAGCTTGATGCTATAGACATTTTGGTGTTGGGCGATATGTCTTGTCAATGTCGTAACAGCCGCGATACATTCTGCTCTATCTGTGGCGAATATACACTTGCGCCTCAGAGACGCTGGATGACTACTCTTGTGAAGAAAGCTTATCATCTGACAAAAACAAGAAGTCAATTGAATATTCTAATCTGCCTTCAGCAATGAGACCCGTGCCACATGACGACAGTCTTCCAATTCTGAAACCACCAGAGGACTGGACCTTAGATGAACCAGATGAAGAAACTGTAATGCAGGGTACTGACAGTGACATTGACCTAGATTTTGAACCGTGCTCATCAGGCGATCCACATCTGATAACACAGTCCAAATTGAACTATTTGGTCAGAGATTTGGGTCTGTCAAAAGCAAAAGCCAAGCTGCTGGGTTTGAGACTGCAGGAATGGTGTTTGCTGTCACCAGGTACGAACATTTCTGTGTTTCGAGGCCGACATCATGATATAACCAGATTTTGTGCACAAGTCGACAGTCTCTGTTTCTGTTGTGACATTGAAGGATTGTTCTCTGCCTTGGGTTGTGATCACAACCTGGAAAAGTGGCGTCTCCTCATTGATTCGTCAATGTTAAACCTGAAAGCTGTTCTGCTACACAATGGCAACGTTTATCCTTCAGTACCTGTTGGCTATGCAGCACACATGAAAGAAACGTATGAGAATATGGAACTGCTGCTGAAGCACGTCCAGTATAGCAGGTACAACTGGAATATCTGTGGAGATCTTAAAGTCGTTGCTCTGTTACTAGGACTGCAGCTCGGCTATACAAAGTACTGTTGTTTCATCTGTGAATGGGACAGCCATGCCAAAGAGTCGCACTATTCTCAACAGGACTGGCCATTCCATAAAAAGTCAGTTCCAGGACAGAAAAATGTGGCACATGAATCAGTTGTCGACCCAGCAAAGATATTTTTGCCTTCTCTTCACATAAAACTGGGACTCATGAAGAATTTCGTGAAAGCACTGAACAAGGAAGGTAAAGGTTTTCGTTATTTAAGACAGATGTTCCCAAGAATAACTGACGCCAAGATCAAAGAGGGCATTTTTGTTGGCCCCCAGATCAGACATGTTATGAGTGACAAGCGCTTTGAAGATCTGTTAGTTGGGCCAGAAAAAATTGCCTGGAAAGCCTTCAAAGACGTTGTTGACAATTTTCTGGGCAATTCCAGAGCCCCAAACTCCATTCAGCTGGTAGACAAACTTCTCAAAGCATACAAGACAATGAAGTGCAACATGGCACTCGAGATTCATTTCCTCCACTCACACTTGGACTTTTTCCCCGCAAATCTCGGTGCTGTCAGTGACGAACACGGTGAAAGGTTTCACCAGGACATTGCTACGATGGAGAAACGATACCAGGGTAACTGGAATCCATCAATGCTTGATGACTACTGTTGGACACTGCAACGTGAGGCACCAGACATTAAATACAAAAGAAAATCAGGAGCAAAACACTTTGAATTCTGTTGAATTTAATAGCTTATGCGAAACATATATGTGACTAAATACGTTATTGTCAGTAAACATATAAATGTCTGTTTCTCAGAGATGCAGTAAAACCAAAATAATATTTGTGCATACCCAGTAGGTATCTGTCACAATCAGCAAAAACTTTTCAGGAAGCAAGACTTTTCAAAAAAATTGTTGCGGAGTGCATTCCAAGTTAGACGAGGAAAGATGAAGAAACACCATCTCCAACCCAACTTCTCAACTTCTCCAAGCTCTTCTATTCTGCAAACCCATATCTGCTGAGCTTGGCTTGCTATTGCGAACACCCGCCAAGATGGTACGCAGCCTTGGGGTGGTGATCAATGACCAGCTGTTCTTCTAGGACTGTGGCTGTCTTGGTCTTTCAGATTCACTCTGTACAACATCAGCAAGATCAGAAGAAATCTGCAATACAACTCCTGGTCCAAGCTTTGGTCTTTTCACATCTGAACTACTGCAACTCTCTGCTGGTAGGAGCACAGGCACGTGTCACCAAGCTGCTGCAGATGATTCAAAATGCAGTGATATGTCTGACATTCAATGTCACTCCTCTCTTCAGATCACTACATTGGCTCCCTGTAGAAGCACACATTAAGTTCAAATCCTTGATGCTCGTTTACAGTATAGTCGATGGATCAGCACCTGTTTTTGGAGACACTCGTGAGGTCCTCTGCTCCTTCTGGACTACTCGGGTCTGCTGATGAATGGCATCCTCACCTTGGTGAGGTGGCATCACATCTCAGTCCAGACTCTTTTCAGGAATAGCTCCTAACTAGTGGAAAGAAACTTCCAACTCCTTCAATGTGTTTAAAAAATGTTTGAGGACTCTCTCTTGTTGGGTGAATTTCTGTCTAACTGATAGCTGTTAGGTTTTTGTAACCAAGAAAGTGTAACCCTGCTGGCATTTTGTTCTGCGCTCTTCACTAGTGACGATCACATTTGTCACCTTGTCCTGTAACACTGCTTATGGTTTACAAAGCCTTCAATAATCTGCTCCATCCTATATCTCAGAATTCCTTTCACCTTACACTCCCAGTTGTAACGTTAGATCTTCAAATGAGGGTCTGCTTAGAATTTCAAGAGCTAAACTTAAAAGAAGTGGCGAGGTGGGCGGTGTTCTGCTGTTATGCACTGTCACACACGTCAACCAAAGGGCTCGAATAATGACAATTCCACATCTGACCAGCGGGCGGCGGGGTGCACTAACTGTCTCTCTCGATCCCTTACAGACCATTCTCGGGAAATCTCACAGCGTTCCAGTGCCTCTGATGACGTCACTTCCAGTCCCGCCTCTGATGACGTCACTTCCTACACTGGCCTTTAAAGCCACCATTTTGTCTTTATTCATCATCATTGAAAGATACCTTTTATGCAGCCAGAACATAATATACGGATGGCTGCCCCAAACCTTTATAATGTCCTCTTGTCATTCTTGTGACAGCACCTAAAATCTGGAATAGCTTAGTGATAGAAATTCGCCAGGCTCATACAGTGGGGCACATTAAAAAACTGCTAAAACACATTATTGTAACATGGCTTTCTCATAGCGTCATTTTAGTGTAACCCTGATATTCTGTCATTGAATTATCATTTCTATCATGGCTTTGCAGTCTGTACTATCCCCTACTTTCTCTGCTGTTCTTTTTCTGGTGTTTTGTGGTGTTGATCTGCGCCACCACCACCTGATCAGGGCACCGTAATGTCCTACCGTTGATGGATTGAAGGCCAGAGGTCCACATGACCATCATCATCTAATTCTTTCACGTGGAGCCTGAAAACCCTGAGGACTGATTTGAGATCATTGATGTTAGATAGAATGCCTAGAAGGGGCTCGGTGGTCTTGTGGCCTTGGAACCCCTGCAGATTTTTTTTTTTTTTTTTTCTCCAGTCGTCTGGAGTTTTTTTTGTTTTTTCTGTCCTCCCTGGCCACCGGACCTTACTTTATTCTTTGTTAATTAGTATTGCCTAATTTTTATATTTTTTCATCTTGTAAAGCACTTTGAGTTGGTATGAAAACATGCTATAGAAATAAATGTTGTTGTTCTCAAACAATGCCCCAGACTGGTGTTTACTCGTTATGATGATCTTGCTTTGTAAGTCACTTTGGATAAAAGCATCTGTTTAGCAAATAAATGTAAATATAAATGTCAGTGATGTACAGTGCATCCGGAAAGTATTCACAGCACATCACTTTTTCCACATTTTGTTATGTTACAGCCTTATTCCAAAATGGATTAAATTCATTTTTTTCCTCAGAATTCTACACACAACACCCCATAATGACAACGTGAAAAAAGTTTACTTGAGGTTTTTGCAAATTTATTAAAAATTAAAAAATTGAGAAAGCACATGTACATAAGTATTCACAGCCTTTGCCATGAAGCTCGAAATTGAGCTCAGGTGCATCCTGTTTCCCCTGATCATCCTTGAGATGTTTCTGCAGCTTCATTGGAGTCCACCTGTGGTAAATTCAGTTGGTTAGACATGGTTTGGAAAGGCACACACCTGTCTATATAAGGTCCCACAGTTGACAGTTCATGTCAGAGCACAAACCAAGCATGAAGTCAAAGGAATTGTCTGTAGACCTCAGAGACAGGATTGTCTTGAGGCACAAATCTGGGGAAGGTTGCAGAAAAATTTCTGCTGCTTTGAAGGTCCCAATGAGCACAGTGGCCTCCATCATCCGTAAGTGGAAGAAGTTCGAAACCACCAGGACTCTTCCTAGAGCTGGCCGGCCATCTAAACTGAGCAATCGGGGGAGAAGGGCCTTAGTCAGGGAGGTGACCAAGAACCCGATGGTCACTCTGTCAGAGCTCCAGAGGTCCTCTGTGGAGAGAGGAGAAACTTCCAGAAGGACAACCATCTCTGCAGCAATCCACCAATCAGGCCTGTATGGTAGAGTGGCCAGACGGAAGCCACTCCTTAGTAAAAGGCACATGGCAGCCCGCCTGGAGTTTGCCAAAAGGCACCTGAAGGACTCTCAGACCATGAGAAAGAAAATTCTCTGGTCTGATGAGACAAAGATTGAACTCTTTGGAGTGAATGCCAGGTGTCACGTTTGGAGGAAACCAGGCAAAGCTCATCACCAGGCCAGTACCATCCCTACAGTGAAGCATGGTGGTGGCAGCATCATGCTGTGGGGATGTGTTTCAGCAGCAGGGACTGGGAGACTAGTCAGGATAAAGGGAAAGATGACTGCAGCAATGTACAGAGACATCCTGGATGAAAACCTGCTCCAGAGCGCTCTTGACCTCAGACTGGGGCGACGGTTCATCTTTCAGCAGGACAACGACCCTAAGCACATAGCCAAGATATCAAAGGAGTGGCTTCAGGACAACTCTGTGAATGTCCTTGAGTGGCCCAGCCAGAGCCCAGACTTGAATCTGATTGAACATCTCTGGAGAGATCTTAAAATGGCTGTGCACCGACGCTTCCCATCCAACCTGATGGAGCTTGAGAGGTGCTGCAAAGAGGAATGGGCGAAACTGGCCAAGGATAGGTGTGCCAAGCTTGTGGCATCATATTCAAAAAGACTTGAGGCTGGAATTGCTGCCAAAGGTGCATCGACAAAGTATTGAGCAAAGGCTGTGAATACTTATGGACATGGGATTTCTCAGTTTTTTTATTTTTAATAAATTTGCAAAAACCTCAAGTAAACTTTTTTCACGTTGTCATTATGGGGTGTTGTGTGCAGAATTCTGAGGAAAAAAATGAATTGAATCCATTTTGGAATAAGGCTGTAACGTAACAAAATGTGGAAAAAGTGATGCGCTGTGAATACTTTCCGGATGCACTGTATATATATATTATTTTTAACAATTATTTATTGAAACAAAAAGTGTAACTTCAATATATGAAATGTACAGATACAACAAAAAATTGTTAAAAATAACCTATACAAAGAAATGAATAAACTGCGGTGGGTTGGCACCCTGCCCGGGATTGGTTCCTGTCTTGTGCCCTGTGTTGGCTGGGATTGGCTCCAGCAGACCCCCGTGACCCTGTGTTCGGATTCAGCGGGTTGGATAATGGATGGATAGAAGAAATGAATAAATAGTAGAAAGAATTCAAAATATTCCATCCCTATTAACCCCGTGTAACCCCCCACACAGTTATCATATAAATACAGTATTTAATTTTTTCTAATCTCCTCCTCCTCATTTATGTACCAAAGCCCAGTCAGCCCAGATTTCCAGTGTTGGTCACAGAACATTACTTGTAAACAATTCCTCCTGCTACATTCAACTTCCATTTTATAATTTTTCAAAAGTGAGTTATAAGTTAAGTTTCAATTCTCCCTCCTCTACTGTATAGCACACTGTACCCCTTCCGCACACCACATATCCTCAAAAATGTCAGTTGCGTGCATTAGTTTATAAGAAGTACATACAAGTTTGATCCTTGAGTGAATGTTCAACTTAAACAGTAAAAGGATGTCCACAGGTCCTTTTCCAACACTGTTTATTTTTTCTTCTTCTTCTTCTTTCGGCTGCTTCCATTAGGGGACTCCACAGCGGATCATCTTCTTCCATATCTCACTGTCCTCGTCATCTTGCTCTGTCACACCCACCATCTACATGTCCTCTCTCACCACATCCATAAACCTTCTCTTAGGCCTTCCTCTTTTCCTCTTCCCTGGCTGCTCTATCCTTAGTACCCTTCTCTCATGATACCCAGCATCTGTCCTCTGCACATGTCCAGACCAACGCAATCTCGCCTCTCTGACTTTGTCTTCCAACCTTCCAACATGAGCTGACCCTCTAATGTCCTCATTTCTAATCCCATCCATTCTCGTCACACCCAATGCAAATCTTAACATCTTTCACTCTGATACACTTCTTTTTCTTCTTTCAGCTGCTCCCATTAGGAGTCTCCACAGCAGATCATCCTCTTCCATATCTTTCTGTCCTCGTCATCTTGTCCTGTTACACCCATCACCTGCATGTACTCTCTCACCACATCCATAAACCTTCTCTTAGGCCTTCCTCTTTTCCTCTTCCCTGGCTGCTCTATCCTTAGTACCCTTCTCTCATGATACCCAGCATCTCTCCTCTGCACGTGTCCAAACCAACGTCATCTCGCCTCTCTGACTTTGTCTTCCAACCTTCCAACTTGCGCTGACCCTCTAATGTCCTCATTTCTAAACTATTTATTTTTTCTACTTTTTAAAATTCTAATTCTGCTTCACCAAGCAAAAAATTCCACAACTGTGTCCTATGCCTGTTGTTCTTATTATATGTGACTCCATAAATAAACATCACGGTATTCAAATCCAGTACTTCTTGTGTGATTTTGGGCTATACACAAATAAATTGTATTGCATTGTATAAATTGTGGGCGGCACAGTGGCGCAGTGGGTAGCGCTGCTGCCTCGCAGTTAGGAGACCTGGGTTCACTTCCCGGGTCCTCCCTGCGTGGAGTTTGCATGTTTTCCCCGTGTCTGTGTGGGTTTCCTCCGAGTGCTCCGGTTTCCTCCCACAGTCCAAAGACATGCACGTTAGGTGGATTGGCGATTCTAAATTGGCCCTAGTGTGTGCTTGGTGTGTGGGTGTGTTTGTGTGTGTCCTGCGGTGGGTTGGCACCCTGCCTGGGATTGGTTCCTGCCTTGTGCCCTGTTTTGGCTGGGATTGGGTCCAGCAGACCCCCCGTGACCCTGTGTTCGGATTCAGCGGGTGGGAAAATGGATGGATGGATGTATAAATTGTATGATTAACCATATCAAAGGCTGCTGTTAGGTCTAAAAGAACAAGAATCGCAGGATCACCAGAGTCGGTACTGTGGTGTTATGTATTCGTGTGTGTGTACATATTTTATTGTTATTTTAGAGTAATGATGTATTTTATTTTTAAGCATTTTCTTCTATGTGTTTTATCATATGCTGTCTCTTTAAATGTACTGACACTCCATGTTCTTTGCAGGTGGTGCCCCAGGAGACAGGGCCACTCTAACGTCACTCTAATGCTATTTAAACCAGTGGAGAAGGCTCAGGAGTGGGAATCATTCATGAATGTGATTAGTGCTTCACTTTTTATTGTTGACTTTCTGGCTTTTACGTTCATTCACATATAATTTTGCGAAAGCTCATGTTTGTCTGGGGGGGGGTTTGTCTGCTTTCATCATGAAACAACTCTCCCCCATTGGACCAATTCTGTTGAGATGAGGCACATTTATTATTCAAAGAAATTGTGTCAAGACAATTCATTATTTTGTTTCAATATCTCGGGAAGAGATTGCGGTGTACAAAGCTTTAAAATTGCCCACTGAAAAGCACTGGCGAATTTGCATACTTGTCAGTATTAAAATTGAGAAGCATTTGGTGCGTAAAAATGAGAGCTGGCCTCAGTACGACAGCCTGGTGTAAGAAATGCAGGTCCAAACGACAGTAGACACGATCAGATGTCTGGCTACGGGAGGCGCTGCTATTAACTCCACAGTGGCACAACTTTGTTTGTAAACTCCCCTTTCCAATATCGAGATAAGGATTAACCTCAAATGCAACTTAATAAAATGAGCTCCTTCCCAGTCCATCTTGGCAGTGATCTCATCAGACCTGCCTCTACTGTAAAGAATCTTGGTGTCATTTTTGATTCCTCCCTCTCTTATTCTGCCCACATAAATCACATTAAGAAACTTTCTTAGTTTCACCTCCGTAACATATCCCGTGTTCGCTCCTTCCTCTCCTTCTCTAATGCTGAGAAACTTGTCCATGCTTTTATCACATCCCGCATCGATTATTGTAATTCCCTACTGGCAGGTGCCCCTTCTAATCTTATATCACAGCTCCAGCTTATTCAAAACTCAGCTGCAAGAGTCCTTACTCGAACCAGCAGCAGAGAGCACATCACACCCATCCTGCTCCGTCTTCACTGACTCCCTGTATCATACAGAATCGAATATAAAATCCTACTAATAACCTACAAAGCTTTAAATAACCTCGCGCCAAACTACATCAGTGATCTTCTCCATCACTATGTGCCTGCCCGCCCACTAAGGTCCTCTGATTCTGGCAATCTTGTTGTGCCCCTCACTAATCTACACTCCATGGGTGACAGGGCCTTCAGCTGTATAGCGCCCAGACTCTGGAATGACCTACTGAAATTAATCAGGTCAGCTGACTCCATGAATTCTTTTAAAAAACAACTCAAAACTCATCTGGTCTTTTAGCTCTACTTGACTTTATTACCTTCTCTCAGTTTACCTCGATGTCAAGATGCTAATGTAACCTGTGTGTGTGTGCGAGACCATCAATTATGTTGTCTTTTTTTTCAGAATTCAATGTCTTAATCTTCTTTATTTATTTATCTGGTTTGTACAATGCTATATACTGTATATGCTGCCGTTCTTTATTATATTCTGTAAGTGCCCTGAGCATGGGAAAGGCGTTATATAAATAATATGTATTATTATTATTATTATTATTAAACACAATCTGAACTCTGAAAGTACTTTAATTCCTGTTGCTGTGGTCTGTAAATAAAATTAAATACATACACTAAGTTACAACGTTACGTACAAGTACACATTTTAAATACTCTGCACGTGTAAGTTTAACAAACATTTGAACCTCTTTATATCAAATTATCTATAATAGACTTACTTTTCCGCAAGGACGCACAGCATTAATGGCTCAAGTGATAGGAGAAAAGGACAAACTATTCTCACAATGTGCAGCAAGTAAACAGAGGAACGAATGACATGCGAAGCCTGAACTTTGACCCGGAAATATGTAAGAAAAGTTCTACAAGTGTTTCTAATATTCTGCCATTAGAGGGCGCAATTCAACCTGACAAAGGACTTTCTGACAGTGCGACTTCACCTAGGAATGAGTTTCAATCTAACCTTGAGAGCGATTGCTTAAACTTGTATATTTTGTAGATTTTTCCCCTTTGACTTGTCTGTCCGTCGCTCAGATGCCCAGTGCAAGTGAGCACGGGCGCAAACAAAATAGCTGACACAGCAGCGCCCTCTGCTGGTGCTTTAGGTACTTTAACTAATAGGAGACCACAATAAAAGTCACTTCTCTGGAAAATAAATGGAAGGGGAAAGCAATTGTGTAAGCGTAAATAAGACTGAATTGATTGAACGATGTTAACTGTAGATTATTATTGTGAAGAACCAACAGCTAAACGTTGTTTGAACAAATCAATAAGACTGGAATGGCTCAGCTGCCCTACCTGATATAAACACAGGACCGGTTTAAAAATGGGCAATGGCGTCATTGGTGGGGGGGCTTCAGTGTCTTAAGCCTTTGATCTCTGGTGTTAACCCCCCTTGTGATATACATGACCAATCGCAGCAAGACTCTGACTCTGATCTTCTAGCTCATTGAGTACCATTCATAATCCTGCTATACAATAAATTAGCTCCTGTCCAGGTTCTTTCTTATTTAAATACTTTTAATGAATTTGAGGGTTTTAAGTAATATTAATAGCTAGATGGGGAACTTATTTCTGTGCCTTTTCTCCTTTCATAGGGTAATATTGATACCGATATTATGTTAGTACTGTGTCACACACGTGTGTTTAGGAGACAGCCAAAGGGCTTATATACAGGTAATTCCATGCCAGGCCAGGGGGTGGCGGAGTGTACTAATTTTCCCTCTCAATCTGTTGCAGACCATTCTAGGGAAATCCCGCCCGGCTCTGGGGCAGCCAATGACGGTCCTTCCGGTTCCGGGGTTGATGACGTCACTTCCTTAGCTGGCCTTTAAAAGCCGCCATACTGTCTGAAGAAGTCAGTTCTGTTTTGGACTCGGTGGTGTGAACATGTATGCCAATTTTGATCGCTTTTGCAGCCGTAATGGATTAAATGGGTGGCTGCCCCAAACCTTCTTGATGTCTTATGGCCATTCTTGTGACAGTGGCGTAGTCGGCAGGAGGAAGAAAGCCCTGAAGAGAACGGGACCGGACCTGAATCATGTCCAGGTGGGAGAGTACCTGGGCCAAGCTTTCGGGTGGGGAGTGCGTCTCGGGTTTCGGAAAGAACCGGTGCAGACTCCGTTCCCTTTGGCTATCTCGGGGGCACCCAAATTGAATAGGGAGAGTATCAAGGGGACACACAGACGTGGGCTGGTCTCTATGGGGGAAACGATGGGGACTTATTATGCTCTCTCGGAGGAGAGCGCTGTCCTTTCCACGGGGGCTAAGGCACCACAGGAACGTGGACTTTCCCCGGGCCAGCAGGGGAAGAAAATACAAACCTGGAGGTTTGACCCTGAACGGGCTACTGGAGAACAACTAGACGTTCTCTGGGAAGAGGTGGCAGGCTGGTTAAGGCCCGCTGATTGCTCCACCTATCAGATAGTGAAGAAAGTGGCATGTTTGCTATTTATAAATGGCCTGTCAGAGCATTTCACCCAGCCGGCCTGGGGAGAATTTTCAAATGTAAACGAGCTCATAGAGCTCATTGAAACAACCAGGGCAGTCTCACAATCTGAGAGGGCTGAACGGTCCTTAAGTGGACGCCGTAGAGATTACGTCCCTCTTAAACTGCCCTCTCGACATAAGCCGGAGTTTGCACCGGAGTCCCCGATCCCGCGGGCGCGATCCTCACTCGGGGGCAAGGCGGAATGTGATTGGAGAGAGGGGGTGGGATTGTGTGCACTTTCAAACCCCCTGGCTTTGGATCATAAGGGAGAGGTCATTGTAAACGGCCACAAGGTAGAGGCCCTATTTGACTCCGGCAGCAACCTTTCTATGGTTGATTGCCGTTATGTACTACCGCGACAATGATTAAAAACAAAGACCAGCATTACCTGTGTACACAGAGATGTCCGCGCCTATGAATCCGCCCGGTGTTTCATCTGCCACGGAGGAATACTCAAAAAACTTCTTGTTGCGGTACTTCCGAATCCTCCGTGTGCGGTGATTCTCGGGCGAGACTGGTCTGACAATAAAAGCGGTGCTGTACTGATCTCGCCTTTTGCGAAATTGGGCCTAGTAACAGATGGGAATCCACCGTCTCAGGTTGTCTCCACACCGTGTACACAGCCGGTGGAGAGAGATATGGGCGATCGAGAGGAGGATGGAGAGCTTCCTGGTACGTTGCAGACTTATACGTCATCAGTCCGCTCCTCACCAGAGCGGGAGGTTTCTCCGCCCCTTGAGGTCAGCCCAGACCCTCTCTCAGATCTGAGCTTTCAATTCAGACAAACACCGGCATCCTTTAAAAGGGAACAGTGGAATGATGATTCCCTTAAATTTGCTAAGAATGTAGTAGTCCTCGTCAACGGCCAACGCACTAGTCAGCCCATGCCACAAGGACCCCACTTTGTGTTAGAAAATGACTTATTATATCGGGTCAATGAACACGAGGGGGGGGTGCGGAAGTTGTTGCTGATTCCACGAGCTTTCCGGCGGCAAGTTTGTGAGTTAGCGCACGCCCATCTCCTAGGAGGCCACTTGGGCACCGAAAAAACTCTAGAGCGCATTAAGCTCCGTTTTTATTGGCCGGGAATTAACGAGGAGGTTCGCCGCTTCTGTGTTTCGTGCCCGGAATGTCAGCTGCGGCAAATTCCTAGGAGGGACCGTGCTCCTCTTGTTCCCCTTCCCTTAATTGATGTTCCCTTTGAAAGAATAGGGGTCGATATAGTAGGACCCCTGGAACCCTCAGCTCGAGGACATAAATATATACTAGTCCTCGTAGATTATGCGACCCGATATCCAGAAGCTGTTCCGTTGCGCTCAGCTAATTCTAAAGCAATCGCACGGGTACTGATGGAGGTCTTTGCGTGAGTTGGGGTCCCTAAAGAAGTCCTTACGGACCAAGGGACGCCGTTTACCTCGGAGACGTTCAAGGAAACGGCCAAATTACTCAAAATAAAGCACTTGAGAACCACGGTGTATCATCCTCAAACCGACGGTTTAGTAGAGAGATTTAATCAGACTCTCAAGCAGATGCTTCGCAAGGTGGTCAGCGGGGATGGGAGGAATTGGGATCAACTCCTCCCCCTCGTGCTCTTTGCCTATCGGGAAGTCCCTCAAGCCTCAACGGGCTTCTCCCCTTTTGAATTATTATATGGACGACAACCCCGGGGCATATTGGACATTTTAAAGGAAGGTTGGGAAGGAGAGGCTCTTCCCTCAACCAATATTTTGGAATATATCGCGCAGTTACGCAATAGATTTGAAAAAATTCGACCCATATTAAAAAGTCACATGCAAGAGGCGCAAGCAGCACAGGCCCGCTATTATGACCGGGGCACGACCCTCCGGGAGTTCCAGCCGGGGGATCGAGTCATGGTATTGGTTCCCACCTCCCACTCTAAACTACTTGCCCACTGGCAAGGGCCGTACGAAGTTAAGGAGCGAAAGGGACTTGTCGACTATTTGGTGAAACAACCCAATCGTCGACCGAGCGAGCGGATATATCATGTAAACCTACTGAAACCGTGGAAGGAAAGGGACCCTGATCCCACCTCCGGCCAGCCCCGCTCCTTCTTTGCTCAAAGTAACACCCTTAACTTCGGGTCTAATTTGAATAACAGACAGAAGCGAGAGCTGGAGACAGTTATCTCGTCCGTCCCGGAGGTGGTTGATGAAATCCCAGGAAGGACCTCTCTGGTTGCCCATGATATTGTGACTGAACCGGGGGTCGTAGTCCGAGAACGCCCGTATCATCTTCCTGAGGCAAAGAAAGCGGAAGTGGAACTGGAAATCAAGCGCATGCTGGATCTAGGAGTCATAGAGGAGAGTCATAGTCCCTGGTCCAGTCCAATTGTCTTGGTTCCTAAGCCTGACGGAAGTTGGAGGTTTTGCAATGACTTCCGTCGGCTTAATCAGGTCTCACAATTTGATGCTTATCCGATGCCTCGAGTGGACGACCTCCTTGAGAGGCTTGGACAGGCAGAATACCTGACCACACTTGACATGACCAAAGGGTACTGGCAGGTTCCTTTAACGGACTCCGCGAAGGGTAAAACCGCGTTTAGCACCTCTAGTGGGCACTGGCAGTATCGTGTCCTTCCATTCGGGTTACATGGGGCTCCTGCAACTTTCCAGCGTCTGGTGGATAAAGTGCTCCGTCCCCATAACACGTATAGTGCTGCCTACCTGGATGACGTTGTCATCTATTCTAGCACCTGGAAGGAACACCTACAGCATGTCGGAGCCGTATTGCGGACGCTGGGGGAAGCCGGTCTTCGCATCAACCCAAAGAAATGCTTCTTTGGATTGGAGGAAGCCAAGTATTTGGGCTACCTAGTGGGTCGTGGTACAGTGAAGCCACAGTGCTCCAAAATAGAAGCCATTTTGACATGGCCCCGTCCGCGAACCAAGCGGCAAGTCCAGGCATGTCTCGGATTGGCGGGGTACTACTGCCGGTTTGTACCACGTTTTTCGGAGAGAGCCGTGCCCTTGACTAATTTAACAAAGAAAAGGGCTCCTAACATTGTGGTATGGACTGAGATAACAGAGGCAGCCTTCAGTGACTTGAAAAGGGCCCTGACATCGGCACCCATTTTGAAGGTGCCTGACTTTTCGCGGCCTTTTATCCTCCAGACGGACGCTTCGGACACAGGCCTCGGGGCAGTGCTGAGCCAAAGTGTCGAGGGTGCCGAGCACCCCATCATGTTCCTAAGCCGGAAACTGTTGGATCGGGAGACCAGATATGCGGCAGTGGAGAGGGAGGCTCTTGCGATTAAGTGGGCGATCACACAGTTGAGGTACTACCTCTTGGGACGGGAGTTTACCCTAGTCACGGACCATGCCCCTTTACAGTGGATGGCCCTGCACAAGGAGTCTAACCCCCGAGTCACGAGGTGGTTCCTCGACAGGCAACATTATAAGTTTTCGCTCATTCATCGGAAGGGTTCTCTACACGCCAATGCCGATGCTCTCTCCCGTGTTCACGACCTCTCGGTAAAGGACGCCCGACCCAACGGGTCTGGGCTAAGGGGGGGGGCCCTGTCACACACGTGTGTTTAGGAGACAGCCAAAGGGCTTATATACAGGTGATTCCATGCCAGGCCAGGGGGTGGCGGAGTGTACTAATTTTCCCTCTCAATCTGTTGCAGACCATTCTAGGGAAATCCCGCCCGGCTCTGGGGCAGCCAATGATGGTCCTTCCGGTTCCGGGGTTGATGACGTCACTTCCTTAGCTGGCCTTTAAAAGCCGCCATACTGTCTGAAGAAGTCAGTTCTGTTTTGGACTCGGTGGTGTGAACATGTATGCCAATTTTGATCGCTTTTGCAGCCGTAATGGATTAAATGGGTGGCTGCCCCAAACCTTCTTGATGTCTCATGGTCATTCTTGTGACAACTGGTTATTTTGTATTAACAGTGTAGACGCCACATGGGCTGGATGGACATCTCGGCCAGGAGAGGGGTTGCTTCCTTGCCCGGATGGGAGACTCCTAATGCAAAGATAAGCCTCCCGGCCAGGGAGAAGAAATGGAGCAGACATGGAAGGAAGAGCTGGAAGGGATGGATGGACAGCCAATGGAAAGAGAAAAATATCGCTGGGGGTTTTATACTCCCCCAGCACACTAGATAGCAGCAGCCCCGGATATCGGTGCCCAGTGGAAAGGCAGCAGGGCATACAGGGAGATGTAGTCTGGCAGAGCAGCCCTGCTGGGGTCACTGGGTCCTGGAAGAGGGTGCTACTGGGAGACAAGCTCCCTGTTGTGATAGACTTCCAATGGCTCTGGTACCGAAAATACTCCCGGGTCCTTGCTAAAAAGGACCGCACTCCCGTGGCCAGGTGGGTTGGAGCTGGAAGGTGGAGAAGCAACACTTGACTGGAGGAGGGCAGTGCGGTAGTGAGGAAGAGAAAACCTGTGTTTTTGTGCTTTTGTAATTTGTAAAGGAGTGATGTGTAATAAACACACCTGTATTTGCACCCGGGACTCTGTGTGGGTTTGTGTTTGGAGGTTTGCGGCTTGCTAACGCCCCTGGTTCTATAACAATAGATGTTTGTCAATTGCTAATTATTGGATACCAGGCATCCCCCGCGGCTTCACCCACGTATTAGTGAAATAGGACAGTGAGGAGGGCACTGCCCGGCTCCCCACTCCTGACGTCACGATCCCCCTCCCTTCGTCCCGCAGACTCTCTTTGAAGATCTGAGGTTACGATTTGGAGTGTAAGGTGTCAGACATTCTGAGATATAGGATGGAGCAGATTATTGAAGGCTTTATAAACCATCAGCAGGATTTTAAAGTCAATTCTAAATGACACAGGTAACCAGTGTAGTGATGCTAAGACTGGGGTGATGTGCTCGGATTTTCTTTTCCTAGTTAAGATTCTAGCAGCTCCATTCTGCACTCGTTGTAATCGATTGATGTCTTTTTTTGGGTGGTCCTGAGAGGAGTGCGTTACAGTAATCTAGCCGACTGAAAAAAAAAGCGTGAACTAATTTTTCAGCATCTTGCAATGTTATAAGAGGTCTAACTTTTGTTATATTTCTAAAGTGAAAAAACGCAGTCCTAGTGATTTGATTAATATGTGATTTAAAATTCAGGTCACAGTCAACAATTACCCCTAAATTCTTTACCTCCGTCTTGACTTTTAATCCTAATGCATCAAGTTTATTTCTAATAACCTCATTATATCCATTATTGCCAATAACTAAAATTTCAGTTTTCTCTTTATTTAGTTTGAGAAAATTACTTCTCTTTTATTCAGAAACACAAGTGAGACATTGGGGATCAGTGAATCAAGAGAGTCGGGGTCATCAGGCGCTATTGATAAATACAGTTGTGTGTCATCAGCACAGCTGTGGTAGCTCACGTTATGCCCTGAGATAATCTGACCTAATGGAAGCATGTAAAGCATGTAAAGTAATTCTCACGTGAAAAGCAGACAGACAGACATTGGATTATATATATATATATATATATATATATATATATATATATATAGAGAGAGAGAGAGAGAGAGAGAGAGAGAGAGAGATGACTCTATTGGGTATACGTTCAAAAATGTTATGTTTGAGAAAAATGAACAACAATTACTCACAGACCCCCCAACACTAATGCACAGCAGTCGATGACATTGTCACATCACTTCACAGGCCTCTTTGTGCTCCGTCATAAAGCGATATTATAAGGTTCAGATCTAACGTCATACTAACACATGGAATTGCGTTCTGCTATCACTATTAGTTTTGAATGTGACGTATTGTTACAAAACTATTTAACAAACATAAATTAGATCAGGGGACGTCCCACATGCTGTGAGAGCCATAAACGGCTTTAGAGAGGCTGTTACAAAGGAGAAGGAAAAAGTGCAAGGCCGAGACCTGAAAAGCAAGAAAGGACACTTCATGGCGCATCAATAAAATCTAAAGCGACAACAAATGTTTGACAAATAAAGTCATATTGTCATACAACACAACATTAGATAAACAAATAAGGAAAAGAACAACAGCTTCTTCACACAATGACATATGGCTGATGTCGTCGTTAACATTTTATGACATCGCCTGAAGGGGAAACCTGGCAATATGTCATCACCTACATTTTTGGGCCTTAAACAGCAGACATTTACTGTTGATTGTTAATCTATTATTTAATATGAATCTGTCCCGCTGTGACCAGTAGGGGGGTGGGCACCTGGGGGTATGGACTACTCTGATCCTCCAAAGATTTACTTTCAATAGAGCAGAGTGGCTTTAAATAAAAGCACATCCACGAAGTTCAAGCAGACCTTATAAACTGTAGACGTGATTCCTGTAGTTGTCTCAAACAACATAAACAGTTCGATACTCCTGAACCCGTCGCAATCTTTAACAGAAAGAGAGATATGAAAGATTCTATGAAAAAACAGATGTGAAATGATGGCTAGAACAAAAAGGAACTTTATAAAGTAAGTGTAAGGATGGAAATCATTAGACATATAGACAGATATGAAAGGTGCTGCATAACAGACAGAGAGATTGATGTCAAAGGCATGATTGTGACCAGACTGTGACCAGCAGAGGGCATTGCAATACACCAAACCCTATACATTACCATCACAACACAACTCCTGGGTTCAAATAAAAGGTTAATACAAACAAATACCTTCCAAAAATCTTTGGACTCACAAACACAACACAATTCTCTTTTTCTTTCAATCTTTCTTCTCCTTCACTTCTCTCAAGCGAGCTTTGTCTGCCCTCCACACACGATTCCAACTCACCTTCATGAGGTTGAGCGGCTTATCTTATCGTGCTACTACTGCTAGGGCATAGTCCAATGGAAGCACTTCCAAGATGAGCAGAAGTTCCACAAAGTACGGATGATGGATCCCTGCAACACCCCCTGGCATCACCCACAGAACCCAGTAAGGATGCCCTATGCGACTACAGTTCCCAGCATGCTTTGCCAGGAAGGCTGCCACCAAGCGTGCCGGGGGAGCATGTGGCCCTGTAAGGTTGTCTCTCCCTGTCCTTCCACCGCACTGGCCTTACAGCCGGGTAATGTTCCCCAGACCAACCCACAGTGTACTCACTGCTGCACTGGCATCTTCTGCCTGTCTCCTGAACGAGGCAGAATGTTCTTTACCCTGCTTCTTATGCCTGGGAAAGGCAGGCCTCCCATCCAGGCAAGCAACCTTTCCCCATCCCAGCAGGGACATCTGCTCATGCATGCTGTCCTTCAAAAAATAGAAAGATGCAAAATATGCTATATAAAAGATAGATAGATAGATAGATAGATAGATAGATAGATAGATAGATAGATAGATAGATAGATAGATAGATAGATAGATAGATAGATAGATAGATATGAAAGGCACTATATAATAGATATGAAAGGCACTTTATAATACATAGATAGATAGATAGATAGATAGATAGATAGATAGATAGATAGATATGAAAGGCACTATATAATACATACTGTAGATAGATATGAAAGGCAATATATAATAGATGTATAGATAGATGTGAAAGGCACTATATAATAGATAGATAGATAGATAGATAGATAGATAGATATGAAAGGCACTATATAATACATGGGCGGCACGGTGGCGCAGTGGGTAGCGCTGCTGCCTCGCAGTTGGGAGACCTGGGGACCTGGGTTCGCTTCCCGGGTCCTCCCTGCGTGGAGTTTGCATGTTCTCCCCGTATCTGCGTGGGTTTCCTCCGGGCGCTCCGGTTTCCTCCCACAGTCCAAAGACATGCTGGTTAGGTGGATTGGCAATTCTAAATTGGCCCTAGTGTGTGCTTGGTGTGTGGGTGTATTTGTGTGTGTCCTGCGGTGGGTTGGCCCCCTGCCCGGGATTGGTTCCTGCCTTGTGCCCTGTGTTGGCTGGGATTGGCTCCAGCAGACCCCCGTGACCCTGTGTTCGGATTCAGTGGGTTGGAAAATGGATGGATGGACTATATAATACATATTGTAGATAGATATGAAAGGCAATATATAATAGATTGATAGATATGAAAGGCACTATATAATAGATAGATAGATATGAAAGGCGATAGATAGATAGATAGATAGATAGATAGATAGATAGATAGATAGATATGAAAGGCACTATATAATACATACTGTAGATAGATATGAAAGGCAATATACAATAGATGTATAGATAGATGTGAAAGGCACTATATAATATATAGATAGATAGATAGATAGATAGATAGATAGATAGATAGATAGATAGATAGATATGAATGGCACTATATAATAGATAGATAGATATGAAAGGCGATAGATAGATAGATAGATAGATAGATAGATATGAAAGGCACTATATAATACATACTGTAGATAGATATGAAAGGCAATATACAATAGATGTATAGATAGATGTGAAAGGCACTATATAATATATAGATAGATAGATAGATAGATAGATAGATAGATAGATAGATAGATAGATAGATAGATAGATAGATAGATAGATATGAAAGGCACTATATAATAGATAGAGATAGATAGATAGAGTGAAGGAACACATGTATGGAAGGTACCATTCCCTTAACTGGTTGGGATCCCAATATGACTGAACAATGCAAGGAGGCACAGTCTGAGATATAAATGCCTCCCCAAACAAGTAGAAGGCAGCATCCCTGGGCTTCAGGACCCGTTACGATAACTGCACGGCATCATGGGATTTGTAGTGCCATGAGGCAACCCTTCTGGGGTCAATGGCTGCCACCAGAGTATGCTGCAGGGAGTTACCCTTCCTGGTTTAGGGAACCTCCGATTGACCAGGAAGTACTTCCATTGGGCTATGCCCTGGCACCAGAAGTACTCCCAGGTCCAAGATAATAGGAGGGAGAAGAGTCTGGAGAGGAGTTTAAAGTAGAAGACAGAACAGACATGAATCCGTGTCAATTGTGTTATTGTTTGCTTGTAAAAAGGTATTTGGAAGAATAAATAACCTTTTATTTGAACCTGTCACTGTGTTTGTGTCAGTTGTGTCTGGGGTTATAGGCTCAGTGGCGTCTCCTAGATACAGATTCTTCCTTTTACAATTACGGCTCTACTACTAGAGAATGATATAATACTTTATTTTATATATTTGTATGCCCATTAGTGGTATAGTAAAGGCTGCAATCATTAACATACCTCTTCCTAGGGAGCATGCCCCCCAGACTGGATACACCATGAGACTACAGTTCCCAACATGCCTTGTGGGTGTCCTTACAGGTAGTGTAGCTGGGATGCTGGTTCCTCTATCACAGTGGCCTTCCCTGTCTGGTATTGCTCCTCGATCTGACCCTGCCATGATGCTGGTATGCCCATCTCCAAACTGGCATCGTCTGTCATCTTCCTGGCTAGGGTAGGGATCGCCCTGTCTTTCCTCCTCAGTTTCCAATGGGCTGGCCCCCCGTCCAGGTAAGGAACCTTGCCCCATCCCAGCCAGTGCGTTGTCCTTTACACAATGCAGCATTTTTACTTTGTTGTAAACAACTTAAAAAATCACATTTTTCAAATGAGCTCCACAATTAACAATCCATTTTTCTAACTGAATTTGCATGTAAATAGTTTAAAATACTTTGTTTTCCATTTAACCGTTCGATTCACCAGGAAAAAAGAAAAAGCCAAAATACATTCATTATGCATACCTTATATGGGTGATAGGATCAATCTGGACTGTTCACTGAATAATTCAGCAAATCTGAAATGTTTAAACCTACGGACTCACATCGTGCAGAATGTCTGCTGCTTGTTTTGATATTTTCTGGTGTTCTTGCAGTTCTCAGTGGTCTAACAAACATGTCTTTCACACTGCTGATAGACTGATATTTAACAAACTACTTTGAAACAGGGTGACATGAAATAATTTTTCCTCACCAAGGCATGTTAAACATCTTCTTTGAACATCATTTGCAGATTTATATTCAATGTTGAGGATGCCCTGGAGAGGCGAAGATCTGCTCTAGAGAGGAGAGGAATAAAGGTCAGTAGGACCACCAAGACAGAATACATGTGTGTGAATGAGAGGGAGGTCAGTGGAATGGTGAGGATGAAGGGAGTAGAGTTGGCGAAGGTGGATGAGTTTAAATACTTGGGATCAATAGTACAGAGTAATGGGGATTGTGGAAGAGAAGCGAAGAGGAGAGTGCAGGCAGGATGGAGTGGATGGAGATGATTGTCAGGAGTGATTTGTGACAGACGGGTATCAGCAAGAGTGAAAGGGAAGGTCTACAGGACGGTAGTGAGACCAGCTATGTTATATGGGTTGGAGACGGTGGCACAGGGGACAGAGCTAGAGGTGGCAGAGGTGGTTAAAGATGCTAAGATTTGCATTGGGTGTGACGAGGATGGACAGGATTAGAAATGAGGACATTAGAGGGTCAGCTCAAGTTGGAAGACAAAGTCAGAGAGGCGAGATTGCGTTGGTTTGGACATGTGCAGAGGAAAGATGTGGAGTATATTGGGAGAAGGATGTTAAGGACAGAGCTGCCAGGTAAGAGGAGAAGAGGAAGGTCTAACAGAAGGTTCATGGATGTGGTGAGAGAGGACATGCAGGTGATGGGTGTGACAGAGCAAGATGGAGAGGACAGGAAGAGATGGAAGAAGATGATCCGCTGTGGAGACCTCAAATGGGAGCAGCCTAAAGATAAAGAAAGCCGTGGCCATATTAGGTGAACACGTAATGAGGAACCAACTAGGTGTCCAGGACCACTGTAAGTGCCCAGGAGGACAGATGGGCATCTCAGCCAGGATGGAGGAGCATTTCCTGCCTGACCAGTATATCTACCTGGGTACATATAGTGCTGAAACATCATGTAGTAAAAAACACTGCCATGGAGATTTATACACCATCACTCTATTGACTCACCCCTCACAAAACCCCGAAATATTGCCACGTCTGTTTTTGTCATTTTGACATTTCAAACGGGTGCTGCAGACAGGGTTACCATTTCTATGAAGTTAAAAAAAGAGGACATCTTATGAAAAGCTTGCCTTTATTTCCATACATCTCTATATTGTATATAGTAAACGCTGACACACTATGACATGTTTACAATGGCTTATGGGTAGTTCGAACAGTGCAGTGCTCTGCCGTTAGTTGAGCTGAAGCCAAGGGTAAATAAACATGGATGCCCCAATGAGGGATGGCACCACTGCTGAACAATGCACGACGGTGAGATTTCATTGGGCAGAAGGAGTAAAACCTTCTGAAATTTAGCAAGGGATGTTCACTCAGCAGGACTCAGGTCAGGTCAGGTTGGGAGCATGCACTGGTACAGTGCATTGCCGTACCCACCACACAACAAAAAAGCTTGGGATACTGGTTGGCAACCACCCAGGCAAACATGCGTTCCGGGACCAACTCCTGCATATGGCCATCTATCTGCCGCAACCAGGTGTTACATGGGCGTCCATTTAGCCTGGTCCAGCCGCTCACGTCCTCAACAATGAGGATCTTACGAGCTGGATAACCCTCGGGGAATTGCACCACATGGCCATAGTGCCGTAACTGACGCTCCCTCACTATGCAGGTCATGTGCCTCACTCGGGACTCCGTGAGCAACACAAAGTCAACCCAGTGGTACCCAAGGATTCTCTGAAGAGACACAGTAACAAAGGAGTCCAGTCTTCATCTCAGGTCACTGGATAGTGTCCATGCCTCACAACCATATAGCAAGACAGGAAGCACCAGGACTCTAAAGACTTGGACCTTCGTCCTTTTGCAGAGATAGCGGGAGCACCACACACCTGTTTCCAGCGACCTCATGATCCCAAATTACTCTCCCAATCTGTCTACTGACTTCATAGGAAGAGTCACCAGAGATATAAATGTCACTGCTGAGATAAGTAAACCTCTCGATGAGCTCGACACTCTCTCCATAGACAGACACACTGCTGATGGCCGTGCCCAAGAGCTCATTAAAGAGCCTGGATGTTGGTTTTTATCAGGACACTCACAAGCTCAAACATTCAGACTCCTCACTCAGTCTTTCGAGGGCCCCGATCAGAGCCTCCATTGACTCCATGAAGTTCACAGCATCGTCGGCAAAATCAACATCAGTGAATCTTTACCAACAGATGCCCCACAGCATCTGGACCCTACAACCCAACCCAATACCCAGTCCATGTAAGCTCTGAAAAGAGTAAGAGCAAAAACACACCCCTGATGAACCCCAGAATCAACTGGGAAAAGTTTATGACTGGGTAGGAAGGTTTAAAGGGGGAAGAACAAGTGTAACTGATGAAGCTCGATCTGGTCGACTATCAACATGGCGCACACAAACCCACATCGACACGGCGAATACCTTCATCAGAGAAGACCGGTGGATAACGTTGTCTGCATGTTGCTTCACATTTGAATATCAGCTATGGATCTTCACAGGCCATCGTGTATGATGACTTGGGGTACCGTAAAGTTTGTGCGAGATGGGTACCCAAACAGCTCACTGATCTGCACAAGCCAACACCCTTCAGTGAATTTCAGTGGGTTTCACTCCCTCTACCCAAAGAAATCTCACTACGGTGTGTTGTTCAGAAATGGTGCCATCCCATGGCAGACACAATACAACACATTCGCAATGGCTGATGGTTAGTTCATTGATATATAAATTAAAGCCAAGATCAGATGAACATGGATGCTCCACTGCGGGATTGTGCAGGTTAGTAATCTTATTGGGTACCCACCTTGACACAAACCCCATGTCTATTTGACCTTGGCTTGGTGCCTTGTGTGTTCGAACTACACACAAGTCATTGCGAACGTCTCATATTGCATCGGTTTCTGTCCACTGTGGTTACCGTGTCATTTTTAAATTGTCTTTTATTTTTTAAAGTACCCTCTATCACACGTGTGTTTAAAGGCTCTGGTGATAGTCATTCTCTGCCATTCTGGAAGATGACACTCTATGGTAACGTCTCCCTCTGCTGACCGGAAGATTGACAGTTTTCCAGAGCTGACATCACTTCCCATGTCCGTCCACTTGGGCCCGCCCATTTCTGTCAGAAACGGTCTTAACTGGAAGAACTGCCATCCTTGCTAGTCATATTGAGCTTCCTGTCTGAAACAACACAACGTTAATGCTTGACCCTGATTTTATTTCCCTTCTTTTCAGATATCATTTATATGGAGTGTGGCGGAGACCTAGCCGGGACGCCTCTTCTGTATATGGTCCGGGGGAACAGGCATGGACTGAACAGTACCTCCCCCGGGACACTAGATGGCAGCCCCCACTGCCACACCCAGAAGTGCAGCCGGAAATGGGTCATCAAACACGTGGAGCACTTCCGGGTGGGCTATAAAAGGAGCCAGCAGCCACCACGCTGAGAGCCAGAGTCGGGAGGAGAGGGACTAAGCTTACCGGAGAGGAGTCGTGAAGACAGAGGGTGAAGAAAGGAAAGTATTGTGTGCAGTGTTGTGCTTTGGACTGTGTTGTGCCTGTGGGAATGAGGAAGGCGTTGCCCACAGGCCGAAGAAACAATAAAAGCACTTTATTTTATAAGTGTGCCTCCCGTGTCTGTCTGTGTCGGGTTAAGTGCTGGTATAGCGCCATCTACAGTCACAGGTTGTTTGTCTACGGGTGCCCCAAAACTTCTCACTGACTTTGCTTTGTTATTACACCTCGTATTAAGATGTCTTTGAGCAGCTGATACTTCCATCGATTTATTCAATCGGTTTATGCAGGCCTAGGACCAACAAAAACAACACCATTTATTTCTATAGCATGTCAGTCAGTCAGTCCATCATTTTACAACCCGCTATATCCCAACACAGGGTTACGGGGGTCCGCTGGAGCCAATCCCAGCCAGCACTGGGCACAAGGAAGGAACAAATCCCGCCAACCCACCGCATTGCACACACACACCCACACCAAAGGATCACCAATGCACCTAACCTGCATGTCTGTGGACTGTGGGAGGAAACCCACGCAGAAACGGGGAGAACATGCAAACTCCACGCAGAGAGGACCTGGGACGTGAACCCAGGTCTCCTTACTGCGAGGCAGCAGCGCTATCACTGCGCCAGCGTGCCGCCCTTCTATAGCATGTTTTCATACAAATGATTTTGCTCAAAGTGCTTCACAAGATGAAAAAAGAAAAAATATAAAAATTAGGCAATACTAATTAACAAAGAATAAAGTAAGGTCTGATGGCCAGGGTGGACAGACAAAACACTCCAGACGGCTAGAGAAAAAAACAAAATCTGCAGGGGTTCTGAGGCCACAAGACCACCCGGTCCCCCACTAGGCATTCTACCTGACATCAGTGATCTCAATAAGTCCTCATGGCTTTCAGGCTTCACGTGGAAGAATTAGATGATGATGGTCATGTGGACATCTGGCCTTCAATCCACCAATGGAAGGACTGCATGGTGCCCTGATCAGGTGGTGGTGGCACAGATCAGCACCACAGAAAACCGGAAAAAGAACAGAAGAGAAAGTAGGAGTTAGTATGGATTACGGAACCACAAAAATAAATGATTATTAAATGCATATACAGAATATCAGGGTTACACTAAAATGAAGCGCTGAGAAAGCCGTGAGGTTCTTTCCTGTCTTGGCAGCCTCTGTTGCACGGCAGATACAAACGCTGGCCCGGGACACGAATCCATTAGCGGACAGGCTGATAACATTCATCCATTTATCCACATGTCGATCTATCCGTTTCCTGAATCTACTAATCTGAGTGAGGGTTACGTAGCAAGGAGTCTCTCTGGGCAGCATGAAGTGCAAGGTGGATACCAGCCCTGAATAGGCTGCTGTTCGTAAGAGAGCAATCTGATAACCTTCACTTTCCAAAAATACAAGTGGAAAAAAAAAATTGTCACAGACCTGGACGTCTAGCCTGTGACAGCAGGTGGCGCTATACCCGCGCTCATGTGGAACGTCTTCCCTGTTCCCATGAGCACACAACACAGTCCCCAAAGCACCAAATCACCACAATTCTTACTCCTCTTCTCTTTATCTCCACCACTCCTCTCTAACAAGCTTCGTCCACTACCACCCGACTCTGGCTCCCAAGATAGTGTCTGCCGGACCCTTACAGTCATATAAAAAAGTTTGGGAACCCCTCTTAATTCTTTGGATTTTTGTTTCTCATTGGCTGAGCTTTCAAAGTAGCAACTTCCTTTTAACAGATTTTAATTTTGGCATGGAGCTGGACAGTTTGACATCTGTGGCAGAGCGACGGGCGCTCAGCAGGCTCCTATCAATTATGGAAAATCCACTGCTTCCACTAAACAGGATCATCTCCAGACAGAGGAGCAGCTTCAGCGACAGACTGCTGTCACCGTCCTGCTCCACTGACAGACTGAGGAGATCGTTCCTCCCCCAAACTATGCGACTCTTCAATTCCACCCTTGGGGGGGGGGGGGTAAACATTAACGTTATATAAAGTTATTGTCTGTTTTTACCTACATTATTATCAATCTTTAATTTAATATTGTTTTTTGTATCAGTAAGGTGCTGCTGGAGTATGGGAATTTCCCCTTGGGATTAATAAAGTATCTATCTATCTATCTATCTATCTATCTATCTATCTATCTATCTATCTATCTATCTATCTATCTATCTATCTATCTATCTATCTATCTATCTATCTATCTATCTATCTATCTATCTATTATATAGTGTCTATCTATCTATCTAGATGACATGCCTTATGGACACAGTAGGATTTCAGCAGTGACATTAAGTTTATTGGATTAACAGAAAATATGCAATATGCATCATAACAAAATTAGACAGGTGCATAAATGTGGGCACCCCAACAGAGATATGACATCAATACTTAGTTGAGCCTCCTTTTGTAAATCTAACAGCCTCTAGACGCTGTCCTCCTATAGCCTCTGATGAGTGTCTGGATTCTGGATGGAGGTATTTCTGACCATTCTTCATACAAAATCTCTCCACTTCAGTTCAATTTGATGGACAGCCTGCTTCAAATCATCCCATAGATTTTCGATGATATTCAAGTCAGGGGACTGTGATGGCCATTCCAGAACATTGTACTTCTCCCTCTGCATGAATGCCTTTGTAGGTTTCCAACTGTGTTTTGGTTTATTGTCTTGTTGGAAAATCCAACCCCTGCGTAACTTCAACTTTGTGACTGATGCTTGAACATTATCCTGAAGAATTTGTTGATATTAAGTTGAATTCATCAGACCCTCGACTTTAACAAGGGCCCCAGTCCCTGAACTAGCCACACAGCCCCACAGCATGATGGAACCTCCACCAAATTTGACAGTAGGTAGCAGGTGTTTTTCTTGGAATGCGGTGTTCTTCTTGTGCCATGCAAAGCACTTTTTGTTCTGACCAAATAACTTAATTTTTGTCTCATCAGTCCAAAGCACTTTGTTCCAAAATGAATCTGGCTTGTCTAAGTGAGCATTGGCATACAACAAGCGACTCTGTTTGTGGCGTGAGTGCAGAAAGGGCTTCTTTCTCATCACCCTGCCATACAGATGTTCTTTGTGCAAATTGCGCCGAGTTGTAGAACGATGTACAGATACACCATCTGCAGCAAGATGTTCTTGCAGGTCTTTGGAGGTGATCTGTGGTTGTCTGTCACCATTCTCACAATCCTGTTCATATGACGCTCCTGTATTTTTCATGGCCTGCCAGACCTGCTGGGTTTAACAGCAACTGTGCCTGTGGCCTTCCATTTCCTGATTCCATTCTTTACAGTTACGGAAACTGACAGTTTAAACCTCTGAGATGGCTTTTTGTAGCCTTCCCCTAAACCAGGAGACTGAACAATCTTTGTTTTCAGATCTTTGGAGAGTTGCTTTGAGGATCCCATGCTGTCTTTCTTCAGAGACGAGTCAAAGGGAAGGAAGCACAACTTGTAATTGACCACCTTAAATACCTTTAGATCTCATGATTGGACACACCTGTCTATGAAGTTCAAGGCGTAACGAGCTCATCAACCAATTTGGTGTTGTAAGTAATCAGCATTGAGCAGTGACAGGCATTCAAATCAGCACAATGACAAGGGGACCCACATTTGTGCACAGCCAGTTTTTCACATTTGATTTAATTTCATAAAACTAAATATTTCTTCACTAAAAATCCTTGTTTGTAAAACACCGCAGTACTCAGATGTTCCTAGGAAATGAAAGACGTACCACTGTTATCTTTTTTTGTTGAAAGTAAATTATTATGCAGGCTGAGAGGGGTTCCCAAACTTTTTCATATGACTGTATATAGGTGGTCATCTGGAAGCATCCCAGGTGCTCGTTGATCTTCTTCCGGCAGCACTTCCAGGTGTGGCAGAAGAACCACCTAAACGGACTCAGTAATAGTTGCAGCACATCCTGGCGGTGCCCCCGGATTCCAACAGGGCTGTAACAAACTCCAGTTCCCATGAAGCCCTGCGGGAGTCTGAGGTACTACCGCATCCCTCCAGGGGGACTGCCATCTAGTGTTCCAGGGGACGTGATGCTCTGTCCACACTTGCTCCCCAGGTCCTTCTAAGGTAGAGGTGTCCCAGCCAGGCAAAGGACCCGGCCATTCATGACAATACGTATGTGGCAGGTCAGAAGATCTTGCTCATATTAAGTATCAAGAGTGATTTCAGGTGCCGGTGTACAACACAAAACACATCTGGCCCACCACACCAGCAGCTCCCACAACAGTGAAGCAGGCAGGTTTGGTTCAAAAGGAGAGGATGAGCAGGTGTTTAAAACAAACACAGCTGAATGCGGCTTTTGAGTGCCACAATATCCTCACAGACGTTTTCCTTTCATTAGGAAACAAAAGCAGGCGAGGACTGTGTGACAGGCAGCATGGGACCTGCAGGAAGGACATATGTCACCTAATTGCTTTCATAAATAATTTACCTTGTGCCATTTGTCATGAAGAAGTGCTGGCAGAGGAGCTGGACACAAATTCACTAGGTGGCAGGTTCAACTCCCACCTTTGCCTAAGCCTATAACCCTCAGCTGGTCGCCCATGACTTACAAAGTGAAGTGGAGCCACAGAGGCAAAAGCTGACTTGTGGATTTAGAAACATCAGAACATTAAAGCATCACAACAATCTAGATGAGAACAGGCCATTCAGTCCAACAATGCTCGCCAGTCCAATCCACTTATTTCTTCCAAAATAATATCAAGTCGAGTTTTGAAAGTCCCTAAAATCTGCCGCCCTACTTGGTCACTTATTCCATGTTTCTGTGGTTCTCTGTGTGAAGAAAAACTTCCTAATATTTTTGCAAATTTACCTTTAACAACTTTCCAACTGTGTCCCCGTGTTCTTGATGAACTCATTTTAAAGTCACCATCTCGATCCACTGGACTAATTCCCTGCATCATTTTAAACACTTCATTTTGTCTCCTCTTAGTCTAATTTTGCTTAAAATGTAAAGGCTCAGCTCTTTTAATCTTTCCCCATAACTCATCCCCTGTAGTCCTGAAATCGCTGTAGTTGCTCTTCACCGCACCTTTTCTTGTGCTGTTATGTCCTTTTTGTAGCCTGGAGACCAAAACTGCACCCAGAATTCCAGATGAGGCCTCACCAGTGTATTATAAAGCTTGAGCAGAACCTCCTGTGACTTGTACTCCACACATCAAGGCGCTATATAACCTGACATTCTGTTAGCCTTCTTAATGGCTTCTGAACACTGTCTGGTAGTTAATAGTTTTTGAGTCCACTATGACTCCTAAACCCTTTTCACGAGGTGGTCTTTCGATTTTCAGACCTCCCATTGTGTATTCAAACCTCACATTTTTACTTCCTATGCGTAATTCTTTACATTTACTGACATAAATTTCATCTGACACAAATCTGCTCAAGCCTGTATGCTGTCCAAGTCCTTCTGTAATGATATAATGGATTCCAGATTACCTGTCAACCCACCTATCTTGATATCATCTGCAAACTTAACCAGCTTGTTGTAATATTCCTATCTAAATTATTTATATCTATCAAAAAAGCAGCAGCCCCAGCACTGCCCCGTGCTGGTCACCACCCTTAACATCGGCAAGTTCTGATGAGGTTCCTCACACCATCACGCTCTGCCTTCCTGTGTCTGAGCCAATTCTGCACCCATCTACACACCACGCCCTGAGTTTAATGCCCACCCTCTGATGTGGCACCTTATCAAATGCTTTCTGAAAATCAATATAAATAATATCATGCACTCCACTCTGATCATATCCTTTTGTTGCTTCCTCATAGAATTCCAGTATGTTGATATAACATGACCTTCCTCATCTGACCCCATGCTGACTGTTCCTAATAATTCCCGTTCTTGCCATGTGTTGCTCAATCTTCTCCTTAATAATTCCTTCCATTAATCTTCCTGTGATGCATGTTAAGCTTACTGTCCTATAGTAGCTTGGATCTGATCAGTCTCCCTTTTTATAATAATGGAATAATATTTACCATTTTCCAGTCCTTGGGAAGTTCCCCAGTGTGCAGTGACTTCCTAAAAATATGTGTCAAGCGTTTATGTCTGTACTCGCTAACCTCCTTAAGCACTCTGTGGTAAATATTATCTGTTCTTGATGATTTATTTGATTTGAGCCATTTTAATCTCAGCAACTCTTCTCCCTCTACAATTTCTAAATCCCTCAGTACCTCCTTAGTAGTCCCTTTTACCACTGGGAGGTTATCCACTTCCTAACATGTGACGAGCTCAGAACAATACGAGTTTAGAGCATCCACTACTGTATTTCACTTTCAGATGTGTGAGACTCCTTGAGTGTCCAGTAGCTTGAACTCAGGGCTTCCCATGAAACTTGAAAAACAAGCGCACATACCCGTAGTATCCATCCATTTTCCAACCCGCTGAATCCAAACACAGGGGTCTGCTGGAGCCAATCCCAGCCAACACAGTGCAGGAACCAATCCAGGGCAGGGTGCCAACCCACCGCAGGACACACACGCTAGGGCCAATTTAGAATCGCCAATCCACCTAACCTGCATGTCTTTGGACTGTGGGAGGAAACCCACGCAGACACAGGGAGAACATGCAAACTCCACGCAGGGAGGACCCGGAAAGTGAACCCAGGTCCTCAGGTCTCCCAACTGCGAGGCAGCAGCGCTACCCACTGCGCCACCCACCCGTAGTATCCATTGTAATAATAAATCACGTAGAAAACTGCAAAAAGAGTTGGGGAATTGCCCCGTGTATTATCCATTGAAAAAGCAGCAAAATTGGGTCTATATTTAATGAAAAAAACAAAACATTTGACAGAATACAGAGGTGGAATGATCATTTTATATACAAAATGGCTGCAGGAAATGAGCGGTGAGGAAATGATGATGAAACCGGACGTGACATCATCTTGAGGGGCCAGAAGTGACTTTATCACAGATATACTGGAAGTGACGTCATCATAGATGGACCGGAAAAGTGGCATCATCCTGAAGAGTCGAAAGTGACGTAATTATAGATGGAGTTGTCTGGAGGGAGCCATTTTCAGAGACCGGAAGTGTTGTCGGTGAGTGTGTGTATGCACTGTTTATCTTCTTTTGTTCTGTAGAGACAGTACCCCAAATCGACCCATTATCTTGTTTTTATATTACTCACCTCAGGGCTTGTCGATTGCCTCCTAAGCGCACGTGTGTGACACCATTCATTTTTATACGTGTGTTTTGACAGTCTTGAGGTTTTAATACGTGCAAAATTTATTTCTCCACTTATTTTTCACTCATAGGCTGTGAATACTTATGGACATGGGATTTCTCAGTTTTTTTATTTTTAATAAATTTGCAAAAATCTCAAGTAAACTTTTTTCACGTTGTCATTATGGGGTGTTGTGTGTAGAATTCTGAGGAAAAAAATGAATTTAATCCATTTTGGAATAAGGCTGTAACATAAAAAAATGTGGAAAAAGTGATGCGCTGTGAATACTTTCTGGATGCACTGTAGATATAGGATTATCATATTCTTCAGAAATTTGCAATTTTTACTAATCTCTGTTTTTCTCTGCTTTCTCTTCCAGTTCTTCTGTGGCGGCATTTTGTGGAACCACCAACTGACTGAGGCACTGGGCAGCCACCTGTGATGCTTGAATGGAGGCCCCAGCTGTCCACAAGACCCATCCATTATCTAACCCGCTATATCCCAACTACAGGGTCACGGGGGTCCGCTGGAGCCAATCCCAGCCAACCCAGGGCGCAAGGCCGGAAAACAAACCCCGGGCAGGGCGCCAGCCCACCGCAGTGTCCACGAGAACCTCTGCATCAAATCCTCAGGAACGAAGCACATGATTTAAGTACATTTCTGTTCGGCAGAATGTCCAGTGGGGGCTGGGTGGTCTTTTGCCCCCCCCTCCCCTATAACACCTGCAGCTTTATTTATTTTTCTCTCCAGCTTAACTGGAGCTTTTTTAGTCCTCCTGGTTATCTGACCTTAGCACCAGACTCATCTTATGATATGACATAAGGACACTACTCTTCTACTAATTATTTATGTATGTTTGCTAAGATCATATGTACTTTTAATTTTTTTTCTTTTAGTTATCCATTATTATTCTTACCTAATCTTGGTTGTTTTTCCTTGTTACATTCTCTGACATTTTGTAAAGCACTTTGAGCTACTTTCTCAGTATGAATACAGAAGGGAAAATAAGTACTTAATGCCTCAATGTTTTTCTCAGTAAATACATTTCTAATGGGACTACTGACATGAAATTTACACCAGATGTTGGTTAAAAACCAAGTAATCCACACATACAAAGAAATCAAAACAAATAAGTCCATAAATTAAGTTGTGTGTACTGGGAATAAGTATTGAACACATGAAGAAAAGGAGGAGTAAGAAGGCCTGGAAAGCCAAGAAACAGCTGACATCTGTCAGTATTAAGAAAGCAATCCCTTCATTCCCAAGGTGTCACACAAGAAACATCTCATGATGGGTAAAAGCAAAGAGCTCTCTCAAGACCTTCACAATCTTACTGATGGCAGTGGTGACAGACGTATTTCTAAACTTCTGAATGTTCCAGGGAGCACCGTTGGGGTCATAATCTGCAAGTGGAAAGAACATCATTTCACCATAAACCGGCTACGACCAGATGCTCCTCGCAAGATTTCTGACAAAAGAATAATCAGAAGAGTTGTCCAAGAGCCAAGGACCACTCGCTGAGAGCTTCAGAAAGAACTGGAATTAACAGGTCAACAAAGAAAACAAGAAGTAATGCACTCCACCGCCATGGCCTCTACGCACGCTCACCACACAAGACTCCACTGCTGAAGAAAAAGCACGTTGAAGCTCGTTTAGACTTTGCAGCACAACATTTGGACAAGCCATTGAAATACTGGGAGAATAGAGTCTGGTCAGATTAGAGCAAAATGGAACTCTTTGGATGTCATTGCACACACCGTGTTTGGAGGAGAAATGGCACTGCACATCACCCCAAAAACACCACAGCAACAGTGTATAATTGAAGGAAGGATGAATGGAGAAATGTACTTGGACATTCTTGATAACAATCTGCTGCCATCTTACCAGGACTATGGCTCCCAATGGTGCTCACTGGAACATTCAGAAGTTTAGAAATATGTCTGTCACCAATACCATCAGTATGTATTACAACAATAAGGTTGTGAAAGTCTTGAGAGAACTCTTTGCTTTTACCCATCATGAGATACTTCTTGTGTGACATCTATGGAAAATAAGAAATTATTTTATTCTTGTATTAGCATAAATAAATATAGAAAGACGTATAAGCATTAACCTTAAGTGCAAATATTACTGCTAAATGAATGGTTAAATAAAGGCACATGCCA
Source organism: Erpetoichthys calabaricus (assembly GCF_900747795.2). Lineage (NCBI taxonomy): Eukaryota > Metazoa > Chordata > Cladistia > Polypteriformes > Polypteridae > Erpetoichthys > Erpetoichthys calabaricus. The sequence continues at coordinate 11,045,915 of NC_041401.2, forward strand.
TATTTCTTTTTTAATTAAAGCTTAGCTCTAGCCACTAATAAATTTTGTTAGCTCGAGGACCAAGGAAGAAGGAATGATAAGATAAGACAGCTCAAGAGTGGAAGAGGGGGAACATCTGCAAGCTCAAGACCGACCAAAAATGAGCGAGGCAGAAAAATAAAGATGAACAATAGTCAGTAAAAATACCGGTGGCCAGCTGCAGAAGGGAGTCAGAATGAGCAGCAAATAAACTGTTTCGAGCGAGGTCAGAATGATAAGAAATGATTATATAAACTGCGATTTTTGGACTGTTCAGGGCTTAGCTCGATTTGGCCTAATTGGGTTGAGTCCGCGTTATTGTTTTATTCCAATAAAGCTTAAAATACTCTGTTTGCCTATCCTCTGACTCCTGGAGCCTTCATTTCAGGTGCATCGTTTGCTCCGATAATTTTGCTTCGACACATCTTGGTAATGAGAAACCTTTTTGTAGGCCATCAGTTAGGACTAAACCAGCTGATATTAACCTGAACTGATGGGTGGTAGGATTGCTTTCTCAGTACTGACAGATGCCAGCCGGTTTCTTGGCTTTCCATCCCTTTTTGCACCTCCATTTCTTCATGTGTTCAATACTTTTTCCCCTGTGTCATTCCACTTTATTACACATTAGCCACGTAAGCACGTGCTGTAAAAAGCCAGGGGTCCTAGAAACTATTGAAATCGTCAGAAAAACTGAAACGTAGAGATGTCAGGTAATTGAAAGGAACTACTCTGAGCATCTCTCTCCTAGGAGGTTTCATTTTGCTGATGTGCATGCATCCCTTGTGCATTAGCGGCTAAGCGACTTTGTCTTTCTTTGGAGGTTTCATTTTGCCGACGTGCTCGCCTCACTTGTGTATTAGCGGCGGGAGGAAAAGCAAAAGGGATACTGGCTTCTGATGTGCTTGCCTCGCTTCTGTATTAGTGGCTAAGTGAGTGACTCTTTCTTCAGAGGTTTTATTTTGCCTCCGTGCTGGCCTCGCTTGTGTATCCTCGGAGGTGGAGCCCTTACCCCGACTCCACCTCTCACTTCCGGGCCGCACAGACAGACACACACACTTCAACGCATAGACGTTTATATAGAAGATAATCAGAAGCAGAATCAACTTAAGATAACTTAATTTATGGATCTATTTGTTTTGATTTGAAATGATCCGGGAGGGGCTCAGAGTAGAGCCGCTGCTCCTTCGCATCGAGAGGAGTCAGATGAGGTGGCTCGGGCATCTGATCAGGATGCCTCCTGGACGCCTCCCTGGTGAGGTGTTCCGGGCACGTCCAACCGGGAGGAGGCCCCGGGGAAGACCCAGAACACGCTGGAGGGACTATGTCTCCCGGCTGGCATGGGAACGCCTCGGAATTCTCTCGAAAGAGCTAGAAGAAGTGGCCGGGGAGAGGGAAGTCTGGGTATCTCTGCTCAAGCTGCTGAACCCGCGACCCGACTTCGGATAAGCGGAAGAGGACGGATGGATGGATGATTTCTTTGTATGTGTGGATCAGAGTGTCGAACTTGTTGAGAGGTTTACTTACTTTGGCTGCGACATTCATGACTCTGGAGACTCTTTCTATGAAGTCAGTAGACGGATTGGGAGAGCACGGGGGATTCATGAGGTCACTGCAAAGGGGTGTGTGGCACTCCTGATATCTCTGCAAAAGAATGAAGGTCTAAGTCAGGGGTGCCCAATACGTCGATCGCGATCGATCGGTAGATCGGAAAGGTAGATAGATAGATAGATAGATAGATAGATAGATAGATAGATAGATAGATAGATAGATAGATAGATACTTTATTAATCCCAGGGGGAAATTCACATACTCCAGCAGCAAAAAATATTAAATTAAAGAGTAATAAAAAATGCAGGTAAAAAACAGACAATAACTTGAATAATGTTCAACATTTACTCCCTCTGGTGGAATTGAAGAGTCGCATAGTTTGGGGGAGGAATGATCTTCTCAGTCTGTCAGTGGAGCAGGACAGTGACAGCAGTCTGTCGCTGAAACTGCTCCTCTGTCTGGAGATGACACTGTTTAATGGATGTAGTGGATTCTCCATAATTGATAAGAGCCTGCTGAGTGCCCCTTGCTCTGCTACGGATGTCAAACCGTCCAGCTCTATGCCAACAATAGAGCCTGCCTTCCTCACCAGTTTGTCCAGGCGTGAGGCATCCTTCTTCTTAATGCTGCCTCCCCAGCACACCACTGCGTAGAAGAGGGCACTCGCCACAACCATCTGATAGAACATCTGCAGCATCTTACTGATAGCATCTTACAGTAGTGCAGGTAGATTGCGTTGCATTCAAAAAAAACTTTTTTTTAAAATGTTAGTCTATCATATATCCTCCCTATGGCATTTGCCACTTGATTGACATACAGGGCGGCCAGTCTGAGATCTCTTTTCTTCTAACACACTGGTCATCCCACACGCATGATCAAAAGCGCGAGCTACTGCAAAACTCCAGCTATCTAAGTGATCTAGTTAGCCTTACAATTTATATCGACTAAAGAAGGGATTTAAAAAAACATTGTTTGTGGTATGGGCTGGATGTGGAATTGGAAGAGGATTTTTTTTTCTCACAATGTCACAATCGAAGTGCGTTTGTCTGATCTGTCAATCTATCATTGCTATTCCAAAGAAGGAAAATGTGGAAAGGCACTTTCGAACTGTTCATAAAAACTACAAACCTGACTTCCTTCTGAAAAGCAATTTGAGAAAGAGAAAGAGAAAGGAGAGGGAACTAAAATCGCAGTTAATCAGACAGCCGTCATTTTTCACTCGGCTGAATTCAAAAGCAAAGGCAGACACACTAAAGCTAAAGGAGGCGCAAATGTTGCCATTTGTGGCGTAATTTTGCAATTCGTAGGAACATTTTAAACTTGTAGCAGTGTATCAGCAGCAAAAAAATATAGGAATAAATTTTATTAGGGTTTCAAAAAAACGTTAGGGGGGCGCGATTAAAACTGTTATGAAAACTCGGGCCGCAAATACTTAAAGGTTGAGAAACGCTGCATTTAGGGAAGATGTTGAGGGGGATTCACCCGCATCAAAAACTGCAACACTGTTTCACCTAAAACTCCTCTACAGTGGAGGATGAGATTTCGACACTACAGGATGACATTCAGCTGAAGTATGGGGCTCATGGACAGTTTTGGAACTTACTCACAGTGAGTCAGCCTTTTCCCACATGAAGATTATTAAATCCAAATACTGTAGTGACCATAACTGTATTGAATTGTTATTGTGCCATAAGGGTTATTCAGTTATGCAAGGTGCAACAACATATATTTTATGTATAAAGCATACTCTATATATATTGTGGGGAACAGCCCGGACACAGACAGGTAGACAAGATGGTTTCACCACACACACGTTTATTATACATTATGTACAAGGTTCAAGTGCACAAACCCAGTACCGCAGCACCAATCACCCCTTAAGTCCTTGGCCACCCAACACAATGCCTTCCCACTCCTCTCCACCAAGCTTCGTCCTCTTCCACCTGACTCTTGCCATTGACTGGAGGGAGCCGGCCCCCCTTTAAATACACCCCGGATGGACTCCAGGTGCTTCCCGCCACTCTTCCGTCGACATTCCCCTGTGTAGCGGAAGTGCCGGCTGGGCAACCGGAAGGACTCCAGGTGTCCCTGCTCCTCTTCCCTCCAGCACTTCTGGGTGTGGTGGAAGTACTGAGGTCCAGGGCTCCCAAGGCATCGGGGCGCCCCCTGGCGGTGACCACGGGCCCCTACAGGGTTGAGCTTCCAAGCTCTGTACCCGTGGCCCCCAAAGCAACCAGGGTGGTCGCCCCCTCGTGTTCTGGAGGAGGCACAAGCCCTCCTCTGGTCCTCCTGGGCATCCCGGCTGGGCATGAACCCCCGCCGGGTGCCACAATATATATAAATATAGTATTTTTAATGTAGGTAGATCATTTCGACCTGGTCATTTTAACAGTAGCTCGCAAGCCGAAAAAGTGTGGGCACCCCTGGTCTAAGTCTTTAGAGTCCTGGTGCTTCCCATCTTGCTATGTGGTTGCGAGACATGGATGCTATCCAATGACCTGAGATGAAGACTGGACTCCTTCGGTACTGTATCTCTTTGGAGAATCCTTGGATACCGTAGATTTGACTTTGTGTTGCTCATGGAGTCCCGAATGAGGCACATTACCTGCATTGTGAGGGAGCATCAGTTATGGCACTATGGCCATGTTGTGCGATTCCACAAGGGTGATCCAGCTCATTGTCGGGGACCTGAGTGGCTGGACCAGGCCAAGGGGTCGCCCACATAACACCTGGCTGCGGCAGATAGAGTGTCATTTCTGGAGGGTGGGACTGGACCACCTGTCTGCATGGAGGGTTGCCAACTGGGATCGCGAGCTGTTTCGTCGTGTGGTGGGTGAGGCAATGCACTGTATTGGAACATGCTCCCTAACTTGACTGTCTTTGCACGAGTGAATTACTTAGGTTGTTACCGACATCTGCTGAAAATTTTATATCAATAGCCCGATTAGAAATATATTTACTGACAAACACGTTGATGTTTGTCAATGTTTATTTTTCCCACCGTATGTGCTATTGAAATAAATGTTTGCAATAAATTAAAGTAAAACCTGATTCACTGTTAGAACTATTATCTGGTGTGGAGACTGGCTCGGACACAGACAGGCAGACATGCTCATGTCACCCAACACACGTTTATTTACAATATTTACAATATCCAGGTGCCCACAAACCCCAAAGTCCTGGCCACACAACAATGCCTTCTCTCTCTTCAGGCCGCCTCCTTGCCTTCCTCCCGACATCATCTTACTTCCTCTTGACTCTTGTCAATGACTGGAGGGAGGCGGCCCCTTTTATACACACCCAGATGTGCTCCAGGTGCTCTCCGGCAATCTTCCACCGGCACTCCCCAGTGTGGCGGAAGTGCCGGCTGTGTACCCGGAAGCACTCCGGGTGTTCCCTCTTTTCTTCCCCCCAGCACTTCCGGGTGTGGCAGAAGCGCTGGGGTCCAGGGTCCCCAAGGCATCGGGGCGCCCCCTGGCGGTGGCCACGGGCCCCTACAGGGTAGAGCTTCCAAGCTCTGTACCCGTGGCCCACAATACAACCAGGGCGGACGCCCCCTCGCGGTCTGAAGGAGGAATGAGCCCTCCTCCTGTCTTCCTGGGCGTTAGGCTTCTGGGTTAAAGCCATATTAAGAAACACCCAATAATAATACAGTACTGTATTACTGTATGACATTGTGGTCAGCAACACAGGAGCACCGCAGGAGACTGCACTTTCTCCGGTCCTGTTCAGCCTATATACCAGCGAAAGGAAACCTTTTTCGAGTTGCGGCGCACTAAGATCCAAAAATTTTCTTTCACGGCACACCTGAGGGACTGCCCATAAATAAAGTCATGACGACACAATCTATGGACAATCGCCAATAAAAACAGTTAATTTTACAAGTTTGAAAGACATTTTATTAATAAAGGAATCAAAGGATAAATCTTAAATTTAATTAATGTGAACGTTGAGATTGTTTTTCAACACATGAGATTGATGCGAGGATCAATTTTCGAAAGACAGACACGCATTTCCTTGTCGATCATTTGAAGTCTCTCGCGTTTCCTAGACTTCATTTCCGTAAGTGTTGAAAAACCTTGCTCACAGAGATAAGAGCTTCCAAAACTTCAAAAACACTAGCAATTTTAAATATTTTACAAAAGTTTTCGCTGCACCCCTAGAAAATTCCACAAGGCACCGGTTGCCCGACAGTGCTATATACGTTGGACTTCCAATACAACTTGGAGTCCTGCCACATGCAAAAGTTCGCTGACGACACTGCTATCGTGGGCTGCATCAGGAGTGGGCAGCAGGAGGAGTACAGGAACCTAATCAAGGACTTTATTAAATGGTGCAACTCAAACCACCTACAACTGAACACCAGCAAAACCAAGGAGCTGGTGGTGGATTTTAGGAGGCCCAGGCCCCTCATGGACCCCGTGATCATCAGAGGTGACTGTGTGCAGAGGGTGCAGACCTATAAATACCTGGGAGTGCAGCTGGATGATAAACTGGACTGGACTGCCAATACTGATGCTCTGTGTAAGAAAGGACAGAGCCAACTATACTTCCTTAGAAGTAAGAATAAGATGTTGCAGATGTTCTGACAGTTGTGGCGAGTGCCCTCTTCTACGCGGTGGTGTGTTGGGGAGGCAGCATTAAGAGGAAAGACGCCTCATGTCTGGACAAACTGGTGAGGAAGGCAAGCTCTATTGTTGGCATGGAGCTGGACAGTTTAACATCTGTGGCAGAGCGAAGGGCGCTCAGCAGGCTCCTATCAATTATGGAGAATCCACTGCATCCACTTAATAGTATCATCTCCAGACAGAGGAGCAGCTTCAGCGACAGACTGCTGTCACCGTCCTGCTCCACTGACAGATTGAGGAGATCGTTTCTCCCCCAAACTATGCGACTCTTTAATTCCACCTGGGGGGGGGGGGGTAAACGTTAACATTCAACATTATACATAGTTATTGTCTGTTTTTCACCTGCATTATTATCATTCTTTAATTTAATATTATTTATTGTATCAGTATGCTGCTGCTGAAGAATGTGAATTTCCCTTTGGGGTTAATAAAGTATCTATCTATCTATCTAAAGTATCTATCTACTGTATCACACCAAAACCCCCACACTCCTGGGGTGAACATACAAACAACTGGTCATAAACTTGAAAACTAATTCTTGAGTATATGATATGAAAACCCAAATCTGAAGCCGAGCTTCATTCAAAATGCTTGCCTCCGTCAGTAGGTTACGTACACAGTGCAAGTTGCAAAGTTAGATTTACGGCTTGCTGTAATTTTCAATTTCACTTTCCATCGTTTTCAATTTTGCAAGTATATTCAGGGTTTATTTCAGTACTTAAACTTTTAGTTCCCCACTTTTCTTGAGGTAGCCTTCTGTTTCCATACACTAGTCCTGTGTCAGTTTCAATATTACTGAATACCTAAACTTTTCAAAACTTTGTAGCAGAACAAGATTACAGATCAACACGTTACATTCAAATCTGACTGAAGCTACAACTTTTACAAGAACTGCTACTGGGTAAAATTATATTTATACCCAAGATTCACATTATTCCCACTAACTTTGTGCTCGAGTTCAAAATAATTTCCTCTAAAACTGTGTTTTGCAATGACCATCAACGGAACCCAAGGTCAGCCGTTAGGATAAGCAGGAATTGACCTAAGACAGGGAGGCTTTACTCCAGGCCCATTGTATGTGGCATGTTCATGAGCTCCAGTTAACTACTGTAATTATATTAGCCCCTTGTGTTATATAAATAAATGTAGTACAGAAAAGTACTCAATTAATTACACGGAACTTCTAATACGACCGATTAACCAACAGCGCTCTAACTGGGGCCCAGTGACTTAGGAAACTTCCCGGTTGAAGCCGGGTAACAGAACTAATTTATATACATACAACAATAGGATTAAATTACGCATTGCCAAAAAACTGCACATTATAAATTAAAAGGATGCACTTCCGGTATACAATAAAATCACTTTTTACGAGGATAAACGGTTACTGAGAGCAGTTAAACAACTAATTAGTAAACTAACCTCGATTAACTTAATCTCGAACAAATTCACGGTACCCGAAACCCGTCCTTTAGAAAGGGGAACAAATAAAACATTCGAAATACAGTATCACTTGAAAAGCAAAGCTGCGAGAAGGCACCGGTCATTCCACTTTGCTGGGTGTAGTCCGGTGTCTTCTCTTACCGGTCACCGAACACACGTAGGCGAAATTATTACCATTTTCTACCCTATGACGTCATTTAAAACACGCCAGTCCTCGTCGTGGGGTGGGGCAAATAGTGAGTTTTTACCTTATATGTATGTGTTAACGTCACGTCTGGAGGAGCCCTGTTAGGCGGTCCCAGTGACTTCTTCTCTGTTGATTGGTTTCCTGCCGGTGACGCATTTTTATCGGCGCCCTGGAGCTGTGTGGACCTTCTTCAAGCGCTTATTCAGAAATTCACTTTGCCGGTTGTGGACGGGTGTTGTAAGGAGTGGGTACATTGCGGCGTCCTTTCGTTAATTTGCTAGTGAATTGTATTAGGTAAGTATAATCTTAATGTTTAAATGGTTGGGTTTGGTATTGTTAATTTAAGTCTCCTTACTATATTTAGCGTTTGTCGGTTGGCAACACGCTTTAAGAGCAAGTCTTGAATCGTCCTTGTGTGGCGTTTGATCTGAAGGCCCTAGGGCCGACATGATCGACACACTCAGTTGAAGTGCTGTGGTTTTACAATATAACGATTTTAATTTTATTAAGACATATTTATATTTGTATTAGAAAAAATACATAAATAATGTTTAGACATTTTTGTGCACGAGTTTCTTTAAATTAGCGGTGGTGTATTTAAGCGAGAATTAGTATAAAATTCTTTTAAACTATGCGAGCCAGTTGAATGACTGGTGACCGCCAAAAGCAGTAGGCACCTCTTCTGTGTAATAAATTTGAGCAAAACCCACGACCGTGTTTCTGTCATTTTATATGTGCGGTTAACTACCGATAAGACTGAAATCTGGAATTAATCGGTGCAGAATTTACTTAAATGTGGATGTAAAGGGCACATCGTGTCGACTAATTCTCGTTAAATTTACCGGGGTGAATAATCCTCAGGATTCGTGGATGGGATATATGAGATTAACGTGGTAATATGGAGCAAAAGTGGAAACGCTCATAACCTTCTAAATGTTTATATATATATATATATATATATATATTCCAAAGCATTTTTTCCACAACTGATGTGTTTTTCGTATACAACGTGACGTGTTTTACGGACCGGCATTTCATCTGCCGTTCATCGGACAGTTTCAGAGAGGCATTTCATTTCATAACACGTGAAGATTTGGTGTCCTTCCAGAAACTCCTGCTTTTCACCTTTCGACCTCCAAGCTGCTGTTGGCTTTAACGTGGCAATTCAAGCCATGCCCTTTGTCATTTTAATTAGGTGCTTTGCTTTGGTATGTCATAAACGCAGAATGGGCCTGTTTAACTTGACTGGGTGTTTGTACAATTTTTTTGGATTCCAATTTAAAAGGTGTGAATGAAACCTTTTTTTTTCGTTTTTATAATGGTTTGGAATGTCTTTTAATTTTTTGCTCTCTAAATGACCTTGAGATGGAAGGGTACATTAATTGTCCCAAGAGGATATTTGGCTTTTACAAAAGCTTAAGAAAATATTAGAAACTGCAACCACCCCCCTCCAAATACAACGAATTTAAAAAAAATAAGAAAACGTCAGACTTGGTTAATGAATGATGAGAGCAGCCCCAGTTAGGCCTATTGCCATATATATGTACACTACCAGTCAAAGGTCTGGGTACACCCAGAAATGTTCATGGTTTTGATTGAAATTGATATCTTTTCTCTTGATACCATTACATTGATGTAAAAAATACAGCCAAGACATTACTAGATAGAATTCTTTATTGTCATTATGCATACACATAACAAAATATTTTGTTGGTAGGACTCAGCTTCAAGGCAGAATACTTAAATACACTATCCATCCATTATCCAACCCTCTAACTCCTAACTACAGGGTCATGGGGGTCTGCTGGAGCCAATCCCAGCCAACACAGGGTGCAAGGCAGCAAACAAACCCCAGGCAGGGCACCAGCCCACTACAGGGCACACACACACACACCAAGCACAATTTAGTAGCGCCAATGCACCTAACCTGCATGTCTTTGGACTGTGGGAGGAAACCCACGCAGACACGGGGAGAACATGCAAACTCCACGAGGGGAGGACCCAGGAAGCGAACCTGGGTCTCCTAACTGCGAGGCAGCAGCACTACCCACTGCGCCACCGTGCCGCCACAATACACTGTAAATAATAAAATAAATATAATAAGTATAAAAGACAGCAGCAATAAAGCATCAAGTCCAGACTTTTCCGAGACCAGTGATCTGTGTGCGTGGGTCTGCAGGGGAGGAATACAAGTGTGTGTGTGTTTGATTACGAGGGAAAGTGCGTGTGCATGTCTACAGGGGGGCAGGTTAGGGGTAGATGTATGTATGTGTGTGTGTGTATCAGTAGGGGCAGATGGACTTAACAGCTCTGGGTGAAAAAGCTGGCTTTCAGTCTGCTGGTGCGTGTTTTTATGTTTCTGTATCGCTTTCCCAAAGGCAGTGGTACAAACAGTCCATTTCCTGGATGGGTGAGATCCGCAGCTATACATTTGGCCCTCTTCTGCACCCTTACAGCATATACAGAGTCCAGGTCTAGGAGATGACTTACCATGTTCCCCTGTGCTGTTCTCACCACCCGTGCCAAGTCCTGTGCCGTGCAGCTGTCGTACCACACTGTCATACTGTGACAGAGTATGCTTTCTATAGCAGATCTGTAGAAGTCTGTGAGCAGCCGAGATGAGAATCCAGCACGTCTCATCTTCCTGACGAAGAAGAGTCTTTGTTGGGCCTTCTTTACCAGGTGAGATGTGTTCAAAGACCAGGTCAGATCCGATGTGATGTGGATACCCAAGAACTTGATATTGTCCACACATATTACAGCCTCCTCATGTATGAATATAGGGGCATGTTCTGTTTTTCTGGACCCCCTATAGTCCACAATGACGTCTTTGGTCTTGCTAGTGTTTAAGATGAGGTTGTTGGCTGAGCACCATAGTGCTAGGTGTTGTATCTCCTCTCTGTAGTGAGTGTCATCATTGCCTGATATGAGACCCACCACGGTGGTATCATCCGCAAACTTCACAACCATATTTGTGGCATGGTTGGCAGAGCAATCGTGCGTAAATAACGTGAAGAGTGCTGGGCTGAGCACACAACCCTGTGCCGTGCCTGTGTATATAATGGCTATTACTGCTTGAAATGTCTGATTTTAAATTTTATTAGTTGCATACCTGCAAAGCCTCATTCCTTCAGTTTCTTAATGGTCAATTCAATTAGCTTATCCTTAGACATGTTTAATAAACCTTTGCAATTGCATTAGCACCACTGAAACCTGTCATTCTGTTTACTTGGGTTGCAAGGTGCAAAGTTCAGCTGTGGGTTCAGAAATTGCCAAAATGAAACAGCTTTCTCAAGAAATATGTCAGTGTATTGTGTTTTTGCAGAGTGAAGGTAATTAAATGCAAGATCTTCCCAAGAAACTGGAGAGTTCTTACAAAGGTGCCTATGGATCTAACAGGGATAGAAAGAGAAGGGACAGGCCCAGGTGGACAACTGCAAGAGAAGGATAGGACATCTGAGGGTGTAGTGTGAGAAACAAACACTTTACAGGTCCTCAGTTGGTTTCTTCGCTAAATACACACCATCTGCAACAGAGAAAAGGTGACTCTAGGATGCTGACTATAATGCACTTTTCCAGTTATCTTCTTTCCAATGTTTGCAATCTTTTGCCAAACTTTTTTAATTTGCCGGTTAAGCATGTGGCTTTTTCTTTTAAACTCTGCTTCTAAGCGCAGCATCCCAGAATTGTCTTTTCTCTGTTACAGACAACACTGGTATTTGGTGTATATTTAGTGAAGAAGTCAACTGAGGACCTGTAAGGCGTTTGTTTCTCACACTACACACTCAGATGTACTTTTCCTCTTTTGTAGTTGTCCTCATCGGCCTTGCCCTTCTTTTTCTATCCCGATTAGATTCCCTTTGCTGTTTTTTCTCAAGATAATAATAGACACCTTTGTGTAAAATCTTCAGATTCTTGTCAATCTGTTGCATGGAATTACTTTTATTCTGCAAAAGAAAGTAAACAACAGAATAACCTGCTTCTCAAGAACGTTGTTTCATTTAGGCCGTTTTTGGTGGCAGAATTGATCTTTAGGAATGCCAGTACCTTGCAACTCAAGTGAATGGAAAAACAGGTTTTAGCAGTGCTAATGCTATTTAAGTTAGTATTTATATATGAGTAATTAAGGATACACAAAGTTGGCCAGTAGGACATTGAAGGAACATCTGATGAAAATGGGGCTTTGCAGTCATATGTGAATAATAAATTAATAAGTCCTTTCACACAGTAGTAGCCATTGTAGACGCTAGTAATTTCTTAGCTTGTATCTCAATTTAAAAAAAAAAAAAATATGTTATCAATTTTTATCAACAACATGAATTTTGGCAGCATGGTGGCGCAGTGGTAGCGCTGCTGCCTCACAGTAAGGAGACCTGGGTTTGCTTCCCGGGTCCTCCCTGCGTGGAGTTTGCATGTTCTCCCCGTGTCTGCATGGGTTTCCTCCCACAGTCCAAACACATGCAGGTTAGGTGCATTGGCGTTCCTAACTTGTCCTTAGTGTGTGCTTGGTGTGTGGGTGTCCTGCGGTAGGCTGGTGCCCTGCCCGGGATTTGTTCCTGCCTTGCGCCTGGCATTGGCTCCAGCAGACCCCTGTAACCCTGTGTTAGGATATAGCAGGTTGGAAAATGACTGACTTGACTGAATTTTGCTTTATTAAGTTTGACTTGATTTTATGGAATGTTATCTACTTGTTCCTCCCCCCCTTTTTATTGATTGTAATTACATTTCTGGGTGAGTCCAGACTTTTGACTAGTTGTGTTCAAAGCAGCCCCAGTGGCGTTTTTTGACACACTTTCTGTAAAATTAATTTGTTGGTTGAATGTCCTCAATGCTGGTGGGTCATAGAGAGGATATGCAGCATTATTCATAATGTATGTCAGCTTTCGTCTTCATCCTGTCCTCCACTACCACCTCCAGTGTAGCCAGTGTGTGTCCCGTAACTGTGCCTGCTCTTTTATTCCACTTATTGTTCCAGTCGGCCTCCATCGAAGTGATGGTACCAGCCCAGCACACCACTTTTTTGTAGAACATGTAAAGGTTGTCACTAACCCCACTTAAAGGAGCACTGTTTACTAAGAAAGACGAGTCTGTTCAGAGGTGCTACCTAGTTCAATGATGCTGCATGAAAATGTCGTCATTCATTTTAGATCAATAAAATTAAAACAGTAATGTGGAATGGTGTATACTACCGACTGTGTGTTTTTTTTTTGCCGTGTTATTATTTTAGACCAGGTTCAACAAAATGTTGCAGAGATCTTAGCCATCCAAAGAAAATTACTTTGTACCTGCAGAGATGTCTCTCATCATGATAACATTGTATAATACAATTAACACACACATAGTCATTGATACAGTAAAAAGCTATAAGATCCTTTTGATGTTTTTGGAGATCCCCCCAGCTTTAGGGTCATCTGAATTATTTAATGGAAGAGTCAAGAGAACCACTTGGACCAAGCTGTTGGAGTGCTTTCATATTCGACAGCCCATTTGAATCAGCCACATTAAAATTGGTAACAATTCTTTTCATAGCCCAAGCAGACATTGTGAGACTGATGGGTCTTCTCTAAGCAGAATTCTAAGTTTGAGGTGAAGTGTTAGTTTCAGATAAGGAAGAATAAAGTTTTTTAAGTTCCTCAAGACAGTTGGTACTGTTTGGTAACCATGAAACAGATTGACGTCTTATCCAAATGTCACATTTTCAGCTGTCCTTAAAATGATTTTAGTTCAGCGTTCAAATGTCATGAGTCACAGGCTTGTAAATGCTGCAAGGTTGGTCCCGGAGGGATGTTGTACCTGCAGATTTTTCTTCCAACCCTGTTCATGAGAACTCAAATTATTGCTGTCGAAGCGCTGCTTACTCTGGCAACATTTTAATTCTTCGTTTTAGTTGTCTTTCTTTTTAAGATTCTCCACCCTTAATTGCTCATTTTAGTCTTAAAGAGCTTCATTAAGTGTTTTAATGGCTCCTTGTTAGCAATAAGCTGCAAAAAAACAAAGGAACCGGCAGATCTATGTTTACACCCGCGTATATTCATCTGGCTTTGTAAAATATTTAAAAGGAAGCTGAAGAGGGGGACACAGAATTACTAATCTGCTTCAGGCTACAAAATATTTGGATAATATCCTTTGGGGGCTGAGGGTCTGTGATAAAAGACAACTATGAAAACCGTAACTAGCCATAGAATTAAGTATAATCTGTTACTGGCAAAAATTTGTTTCTAATTAAGCAGTCATTTTGAAACCATAACCTGCAAGACACCAATGACCCCTTAGACTCCCACTACAAAGTATTGGAAAATATACACAAGCAGTAGATAAAATATAATGGTTGTGCCATTTTTAATTGTTCATAGACTTCATGTCAAGTGTGTTCATTTCAAGTACTGTAAGTAAAGTACTACGGCCACATTACCCCTCAAGGTCTCTTGAGTACATCAGCTTCCTGTGTAACATCAAGCCATCTTAAACTCTGCTCAGCCCTTTGCGTCAGCACTCCACAATACTTGTCGGTGCTGTTTATGCCATATAAACCTCACGGCTCCACTGTCCTGTTTTATGTCTTTTTTTTTCTTCATGTTTGATTCTTTGATTTTTGTTTTATGTTGTTCATGTGCGTCATTTTTTTTGTTTATTTTTATAAGCTGCCTGTGTTATGTTCCATGTGTTTTGCGAGTAGTTTCCCCAAGATTCAGGGCCACCTACCAATCACTGCCAGGAACTGCCATCTGCTCTGTAAATCCAGAGGGTCTCCCACAATTCCTGGTGGTTCATTTCACATTTGCTTGAGGGTTTGGTAAGTGTTGACTAGTTTAGTTCTGTGCTTCCTGCGATTCATTGGATTTTTGACTAATTGGGACTCCAAGTCCATGATATCCAATGACCCCTGTGGCAGGCGGCCAGGATGCCTCTCCGGCATATGAGCAAGGATGGGAGATCCAATACCTCCCCCTGGACGCTAGGTGGCAGCCTCCCTGGTTTGCAGCAGTGCCTCGGACTCCTGCAGGGCTTCATGGGGGTTGGAGTTTGGTGTAGCCCTGTTGGGTTCCGCAGGTGCTGCAGAGGTAGCCGCTGGGCCCTTCTGGGCAGTTATTTCGCCACACCCGGAAGTGTAGCCGGGTGTCGCCAATGAAGCACCTGGAGCACTTCCGGGTGCCTGATAAAAGTAGCCAGCAACCACCACTCAGGCGCCGGAGTCGGGAGGAGGAGGACGAAGATGCCTGGGAGGAGTGGTGGAGGAAGACAGTGTGATTTGGGGTGATTTACTTTGTGTGTTTGTGCTTGAGACTGTGTTGGGCCTGTGGGACACGGGGAAGACGTGCCCCACGGCTGAAGAAAAATAAAAGTCCTTTTTCTTTGATTTTTACACATGCCTCCGTTGTCAATCTGTGTCGGGTTGACGCCTATATAGCGCCTTTGCCACACCCCCTACAACAAACGCTTGCAGTATTTGGATTTGTGAGTTTCAAGTCAAAATTGGAGAAGGTTTCTCATTGCTTTGAGAGTCATGTGTTCTCTGTGGAAGTTTTAACCATACAGTATGGTTAATAGGATGGCTTTTTTGTTCTAATCTCTACCCATAATGTGTTAGTTCTGTAATTGTAACTTTAGAACATGACATTTTATGAGAGCAAACCATTCAGACTATGAAGCTCATTTAGCAAGCTTGGTGTTCTGATTGTGTTGAATTTGTTCAGCACTTTGTAATGGTGTTGGCTGTTAACTTTTTTTTTTATGTATAAAATTCAGTACAGTAATCCCTCCTCCATCGCGGGGGTTGCGTTCCAGAGCCACCCGCGAAATAAGAAAATCCGCGAAGTAGAAACCATATAAATATATGGTTATATTTATATTGTCATGCTTGGGTCACAGATTTGCGCAGAAACACAGGAGGTTGTAGAGAGACAGGAATGTTATTCAAACACTGCAAACAAACATTTGTCTCTTTTTCAAAAGTTTAAACTGTGCTCCATGACAAGACAGAGATGACAGTTCCGTCTCACAATTAAAAGAATGCAAACATATTTTCCTCTTCAAAGGAGTGCGCGTCAGGAGCAGAGTCTGTCAGAAAGACAGAAGAAAGCAAACAAATCAATAGGGCTGTTTGGCTTTTAAGTATGCGAAGCACCGCGGCACAAAGCTGTTGAAGGCGGCAGCTCACACCCCCTCCGTCAGGAGCAGAGAGAGAGAGAGAGACAGAGTTTGTTTTTCAAGCAAAAATCAATACATGCCCTTCGAGCTTTTAAGTATGCAAAGCACCGTGCAGCATGTCGTTTCAGGAAGCAGCTGCACAGAAGATAGCAACGTGAAGATAATCTTTCAGCATTTTTAGAGGAGCGTCCGTATCGTCTAGGTGTGCGAACAGCCCCCCTGCTCAATCCCCCTACGTCAGGATCAGAGAAAGTCCGCGCAAGAGAAAGAGAAAAGTAAGCTGGGTAGCTTCTCAGCCATCTGCCAATAGCGTCCCTTGTATGAAATCAACTGGGCAAACCAACAGAGGAAGCATGTACCAGAAATTAAAAGACCCATTGTCCGCAGAAACCCGCGAAGCAGCGAAAAATCCGCAATATATATTTAAATATGCTTACATATAAAATCCGCGATGGAGTGAAGCCGCGAAAGGCGAAGCGCGATGGATTACTGTATTTGTAAAGACTTTGGACATTATCTTAATGTTATGTAATTATGCAGTGAATTGAAATTATATTCCTCTTTGCTTAATAGGACAAATAATGGGTGACATAGAGAAAGGAAAGAAGGTCTTTGTCCAGAAGTGTGCCCAGTGCCATACTGTTGAGAAAAATGGAAAGCACAAGGTTGGTCCAAACCTGCATGGCCTGATTGGGAGGAAGACGGGGCAGGCTGTGGGCTTCTCTTACACCGATGCAAACAAAACTAAAGGTAAGTGAGATGGGCGGGTGAGGGGAGGGAGGAAAGTTGCATATAATAATAAAAAAATTGAGCAGTTTTGAAAATGTGTTGATTTATCCCTCTTTTTTGCTTCTAGGAATTGTCTGGGGTGACGATACTCTCATGGAATACTTGGAGAATCCCAAAAAATATATCCCAGGAACAAAAATGATTTTTGCTGGCATCAAGAAGAAGACCGAACGTGCCGATTTAATTGCATATTTGAAAAAGGCAACGTCTGAATAGAATATCCTGTAGTTTGGCGTCTATGCTGCTTTAATGTGGTATCTGTTTCTTAGTCTTGTGGTGAATTGGATTTTTAAATTATACCAGCCTTGTATGTCCTGGTTCTAAATGCAATATTTTTGGCATGTTCATGTGCCATGTATGCAGTCAGAGCCTGAAATAAATAATGATTTTTATCTGGTTCTGGTTCTCTTCATGTTTTTAATTAATTACAGTGGCTCCCTTCTGGCTCTTTCAGAAATGTGACAGTATGCCACAAAGGGCTTTCATGTTTGTCACTCATATTTTGAAGTTTTACAGGTAAAATGTTAAACTCCAGACCGGGCATCATTGTTCCAAATTACTAAAACCACTGGATAACTTTGTCATTTTTACATTTGGTGCTGCAGGTGTATT